>NC_142396.1:23925215-24000215 GCF_059441095.1 Idiotropiscis lumnitzeri | reverse complement strand
TGGCGGACTTCCCGTAAGGTTTAGCATATGATCTTTTTTGTAGGTCTTGGGCTGTTACATATGCTTCCAAATTTTCACAGATCAAGGTAAAACCTGGAAATGCTTCATTAAAAATGTTTAGAGGGTGCTATAGAGACATTTTTTAAACAAACACAAGAAATCGCAACCGGATTTATTTTTATGCCATGTCTGATGTGTGTGAAACGTTTCATGAGTTTTCAACCAGATTGAGACCCTCAAAAACATCATGAAAATAGTGCATTGTCATGGCAACAGTGTGTGATGAAATAAAAAGCTTCCAATAACATCTTAAACATGCTTAGAAGCAACACCAAAAATTTGAAAACGATCCGATCAAATTTCTAGGAGGAGTTTGTGAAAATATGTCCTCTACTGATACATAGGCCTTCCAATTTTTCAAGCTCTTGGTAAAACGGACAGCCGAAAATGCTTCATTGCTTATGAATTTTTAAAAAGCAAAATGTGATGCCGCACCAACGTCGTATAGCATGTTAAAAACTTAAAACATTTTTCCCTGTTGTTCCAGGTGTTGTACGTCTCAGTGTACGTGCCTCCCAATTTTCGTAGTCATAGGTTAAACATACTTGGACAGGGCTCCATGAAACCTCTGTAGGGGGCGCTAAAGACCGATATTTTTTGTATTTGTGTATGCCGACTTTAAAATATCGCATTTTTCGCCAGGCAAAATTTGGTGAGTGTTTGTTCATGTTTAATTCCTCAAAAATGTGATTCTTCAACAGAGAAGTGATCGTTGCTCGAGCCCAGAAAATAATCATCATCATCATCATAAAATAGCTATCCACCTAATTTCTATGGCCGATGAATCTTAGCGTGAAATAGATGTGTGACTTCCGGTACAGCAAAACCAGCGTTGTTTACATGGAAATTGTTTGTGCTCGTCCACTTTCTATGACAATTACAGACATTAACAATGTGGGAAAGCCAGTCTTTGCAGTTTATAAACGAAAACGCTTGGATGAAGGATGAAATAAAAATGAGGCCAGCTTCAAGGTACAGTCACGTCTAACTACTTTCCAAACTCTGTCACTTCAGACGAGATAATGAGCAATCTCAACAGCTCGGCTGCGGATCAGTGACGTCAGGTAAATAAACTTGGTTCCATTTTGTTAAACGAGGATGGATACAGTCTTATTTATCTTAAAGCCAGGGATTCTCAAATAGTGGGGCCCCCTGGGGGGGTGCGGTGCGATACTGAGGGGGGCGCGTGTGACCTTGGGGTACGTGCTTTTTTTCTGCCGTACGATAGTACGGCTAAACGATCGTTTTGGGACCGCAACGCAAATTTGAGATAGTCAACGCTGCGGTTTGTGCCCTGAGTTTACGCAGTTGGTCACGCAGTAGTGATTAAAAAACAAAAGCGTTACCCTGCCGCTCGTTGTCCCGGAAGTAATTTGTTTCGGCGCAACTTGAATTCTAGCCTCCAAGCTATCTTGTGTCGCAGCAGTATAAGCTTTATTTCTACTATATCTAAGTCTGCGTCGCAGCAGTGTGAGCTTTATTTCTACTATGTCTAAGTCTGTGCACAGCAGCAGTAGCAGCGAGCTGCGTGATGACAAATAAACAACCCCACTATCAAGTAGCCTTCTAAACGAGGAGGCGAACGAGGGGCCGCAAAGCGTGCTAATCGCTAAAATTAATTACAGAGTAATAAGTGCTTCGATGTATGCTCGACTTTTAACAGAAGTCTGACTCGAACTGCGTTTGGGCGGAGAGACAGCACCAATGAACAGAAATGTATTGCAATCACTACGTATCGAAACATAAAATAAGACGACGGCTACGTTAGCTATTTAGCAGATGCTTTCAGGCTGGAACACAAAAACGGATGATGTCATCACCACAAAGAGGTTCGATGTCAAACATATAGTAAATATTTATCATGTCATCAATATGTGCACCACAGAGTACTGAGTGTCGAGATCCTCACAATAATAGTTCTCCAAATTATATTTCTTAGCAATTTAGCTTTGCTAAGGGATTTATTAAGGGATTATTGACATAATCTAACATCAATATACAAAGGAAATGTACATTAGTACAAAATGTAAAAAAAAATGGTGGGGGGGGGTGAATTGTTTTCTTCTTGGTGGGGGGGGGGGTGACGGAAAATAATTGAGAAGCACTGCTTAAAGCAGACGCAAGACCCGGCCAAAACTCCTACTTCCCATTGTAAGAAACCACATGACCAGGACGCTTAAAGTAAACAAGCTTCATGTTGCTCAATGTCATAAAACTGCAATCAACCTTCAAAGTTCGTGAACAATTCGAGGTATGTGTGAAAAATATTATAGGAACAATTATGTTAACAAATGTAATGTAGAAATAAGTTTAATATCACACTGCACAACATTAACTATATGGTATAGGTTTTGTTGCTAATCTTGGTTCACACATTAACTGACAATTCTGGGAACAGAACATAGCCACCTGCACCCAAGTCGAGGCAACCGAACAAACTCCACTCTAAATAAACATGAAAGGGGTGCGGATGTGGGCAGGATAAACAACAGCTGTGACCAGAATAAACATGCCTTTGATACTGTTCTGTAAACCTGTATCGATTTCTGTACTGATCGTAATATTGTGAGATAACCTGTGATTCTCAATAAAAGGTCCGGGGAGTGTCGGAAGCTTCAGAGATCAGACCTGATCGCTGAGGTTTCATCTCTCCTGGCCAGATTCTTGCCCCTTGGTATCCGTGTCTATTGTCTCTGAATTTCCTACTTGTCATGGCGAGGGTCACTCCACCACATTAGGTGTGATTCTCCCGTGACAGTATTTCAACTTCAACCACCCACTGCAAATATTACAACAATCAGCCCGATATTTTTACTTTTATGACCATAACATTATCTTGCATGTTTTTCATCTCTCCCTGGTGAACACACCTGATTCAAATGATCAGAATTGTTATCAGGCTCCTCCATAACTTGCTGATGAGCTGATCATTTGAATCAGGTGTGTTAAAGCAGGGAGAGAAAAAACATGCAGAAAAGCAACCCTCGAGCACCGGTGTTTGACGTGCTCACTACTCAGCGTACTGACAAAAACGCTTTACGTTTCATAAAATTCAAAATATTGAGGTTGTGTCTCCCACTTTAGCAAATTACAATGACAATGTCTCCTTGTCCAGGCAGCCAGTTCAAAACATTACTCCTATAGTCACAGATTCAGGTTCTTCTGCTCTGCCGCTCACTCTGCTGTTAGTACAACCGTCAAAAGCGCAACAAGTTCCCAAGCCATGCAATAATATTTTTAACGTAACAAGCGCTAATGATTGACTCATCTGACCAGATCATCTTCTTCCACGTTTGATGTGTCTCTGGTGTGGCTTGAGGACTTTTTATGGTTTTCTTTGAAAAATGGCTTCCTTCCACAGTCCCATAAAGGCCATAATTGTGCAGTGTGTGATTAATAGTTGTCTTATGGACCGATTGCCCCACCTGAGGCCGGGTACACTCATAAGGACAATTGGGCTGTTTTTTTCCTGATATAATAAATAACTGAAATGCAGGCACCTAACTCCAGAGAGTTTTTGATTGACCCAATGTTGACTTAATTGATTGACCCAATGTTGACTTAATTGACTGATGATGACGATAAATTGAGTTCACCTATATGTAATCTTGTCTCAGTGTAAATGCACCTGTTGGTCTCCGAGGTCTCTTAAAACAATGTTAGGGATTAAATAACATCGTGAAGACCAAGGAACAAAACAGGCAGGCCCGGTGGAATTGACCCGACCATCTCACAATTGGACAAAACTTGTTCATTATGATCTACAACCACCATATCCCAAATTTTGCTGACACCGCACCACTTTTAAAAGAAATATATTTTAGGAAAGGGAATTCAACAGCGAGGTCACTTGACATTTTGAACTTGACTGGGGTCGAGAATGTGGCTTGTGCTTAATGTCCCTGTCCAAGATGGCCGACCCACAGGGGGTGCCTGGCACAGACTTACATATGAATGGACTATCAATAGGCCCCTTGTGGCCACAGGGCAGCCATCTTAAATTATCATTGTTAATGACAACTTCAGTTTTTTTTTTTTCACTTAAAGCACTGTTATCGGTGCGTGTTTTATGCTAGGATCCCTTTTTGGAGTAAAAATAGCCTCTCAAAAACATTCAACTTCACGTTTTGCATCGACCATTCAGACTACATTATCTTATTTTCGTGAATTGTGACTGACAGAATGTAGGTTTACATTTTGCAACGAATTGTCCTTATGTGCTTTGCTTTAATGTCAGTGTCGATGGTTCTGACAACATGATGCAGACAAATCTTTGAGTAGTACTCAGACATATACCTTACAAGAGAAATTTTAAAACATTCTTACAGTGAGAAATGTGCATGTAGGCTTCTACCAGACTGAACGATACAATTGTATGCCATCATTGTGTGCCGTAAAGACAGAAACACACTGAACACCATGGAGAAATCAATATACTTAAGTTAGACGGGTTAATGGAATGGAAACTTGAGATGGCAGTGGATTCACTTCTCCCGACGGCGAGTGAGCGCCATTGTTCGTCCATTCATATACAAGTCGGTGGTGCCTGGGGGTGAGAATGCGGGGTGTGCCAAATGTCCTGAATAGCATAAATGTTTTGAGTGCAATGAAATGGGGTACCCCACTGGGGGTACCTGGTGGCAAAAATGTGAGGCGTGGCTAATGTTCTGTCCAAGATGGCCACGCCACTGGGGTTGCCCGCAGCCGAGAAATTCAGGGTTTGCCAAATGCCCTGAATAGCATAAATCTTTTTAGTGTTACGGAATGGGAATTTGGTGAATTAGTGAATATATGTAGGGATCGAGGCGACTCACGTACATTATATGAATGCTTTTGGGGGGGGGATGTAAATTGTGAAAATTATTGTGAAAATTTCAAATTGTGTATCTGTGAATTGAAATTTTGGGGAAACTGTGAATTTTTGGAATGGGGAAAAAAAAACAGAAGCAGACCTATCATGATTTTTTGGGGAATATTGAATGGAATGGTGATAATCATTTGAAAATGTGGAAGGAGTAAGCAGTCAAAAAAAGGTGTGAGGAAAAAAATTGATGATTACTGGTGTTGAATAATGAATGTGTGGAGGCCTCAGCCTTCAAACAATAATAAAGTTAAGACTGTAGAATAGCATAGGTGTGAAAGTATCACCCTTCAATAATAATAATAGTTAATGGTGAAGAATAATATGTAAAGGCCTTCATGAAATAATGTGTAACATTAAAAACATAAAAAACAGTCTTGTGGCATCTAAACACTCCTGCAGCGTCTTTAAAACCACATACTGTAACTGTCATTATTTTACCTGTGGGCTTCAGTTCTGAACACATTTGCTCTGCCAAGACTTTAACACAATGGGAGCCATCACCCATTTTGTCTGGTTTCCACCCCTGAAGGAGTCCTTTATAGACTAGAATCTGAATTACAGTGGAGATCAGGTCCTGTAAGAACTATGAAAAGAAAACATTTCTCAGATGGATGGATGGAAAACAATTACCAAATATTTCTATGGACCCTTTCCTCACATCTGTTACTTGCTCATAGGTGACAATCTTGGAGCATGCTCCACCCAGGGACATAGCCATAACTAGAGGAGCTCGTTCTTCTGCAGTACCCTGCAGGGTGTCTGCAAGGAAGATGACCAACTGCTCGCGACACACTCCTGAGGCAGCAGATGCACTGGCCTTGCCAGCTGCTTTGGTTTCAAAGTCAATACTACACATGCATTGGTATGTTCTCCTTACCATGGAGCTTGGTGCCAGCATGCTCATGGAGGACTGGAACACAGAATGATCAGATATTGCATGTGAATATACAGTTTAAAAAAATAACTAAATAAAATTATATTTATGCAACGCTATTCTGATTTATAAAGACTTAGAAATATATTTTGTTTTGTGGGATAGCTGCAAAGATCAACATTAAAACGCTTTGAGGGCCTTAATAGGTGGAAAGGTGCTATACAAGTGAAAGACCATTTAAAAATTAGTTTCATATGAATAGTACTACCTGCAGCATCTCAAAGGTGAGCGTATTCCCTGTAGGTGTTTTCTTTTTGGCTCCTGCAGGGACCACAACATTCCTCTGAAGGCAGTCAAACACTCCCTCAATCACTGGCCGATCTTCAGGACGGAAACGGGCCAGTCGCTTCTGCACCACCACACTCTCAGTGTTGCCCATCGTACATCACATTCGTGGAATCATGTTTATACAGAGCTGGGTAAAAAAATATTTTGGTTGAATCTCATTTTAATTGAGAGCTCTGTAGTCCTCACACCTCTGTTTACATGTTTCTAGATTATAGATTTCTAGATTACTAGTAGTGATGGGTAGATGAGGCATCCTGTATCGTTTCGACACAGTGACACAATGTATTGACATTGTGTTGCTGAATACTGACACCTGGTGGACTTGCAGGAAACATTTGACAGGGTCATCTGATACTGATCTGTCAAACTAATTTTATCCAATTCCATTGATTAGCGACGTGATGTGTTTTTATATATCCTATTTCGTATTACTTTCCATCGCACTAATTATTCTCTTATCTAATTTATATATTTAACTGAATTATTGTTGTATTGCACTGGAGAGGGGAGCTCTCTAATCTCGTTGCACACTTGAGTACAATGACAAAGGGATTTCTGATTCTGATTAGGCATTTGCTTTCACATTATTTTTACATACACGCAATTTCACAAAAGAAATCTTTGATATTCGAGACGCAGTTGATCAATTAAGTGAACATCTGTCTGAATGCCCAAGTAAAAGTGTTGTGAATGACAACGGACTCATTGTAATTAAAGATTTTTATTCCAAAAAATTAGTTTCTCCAGCGTTTTGTTATTCAGTCTATTTCTTTTTTTGAGGCAATTTCCCCCGCCTTTGAGAAGATCCTCTCACAAGGCACTGAAGAGGCCGGGGTGCACAACGCCTGTGTGGCTAATATAAATAGATGAGGGAATGTTGCCTCCATGGACTTCCAGTATAAGAGCGGGTCTTCCGTACGTGCAACGTGTCCTGCTGACATATAGCGTTGCACCTCTGAGTGCGCATCAACAGTGACGTCTTCCATCTTGCGGATATTTAATGCAAAGTAACGCGCCAATAACTCGATGCTTGTTTCGAGCGTCCATCCTGTTGACAGATGCGCTTCCTCCTTATGAACACAGCTTGGCGCGCGACCGGTGTGTCAACACGATTCTGGTAGTGGTCACGTGACTTTCTTAAAGCAGGTACGCGCACGGACACGGGGTTTGCCCTGGAAGCTCGGCGCGCGCATCGACGCCTCAGTGTCGCTGGACCCATCACTAATTACTATTAGAGGAGGAACACATACTTACACATATACAAGAAATTACAATAACAGAAGAATCGCGATTTAAGATGTCACGTCTTGTCCTGCGCCATTCACACCCAAGATCGGCCCGCCCTACACCAATTTTAATTCGCTGGCTAGGAGATTTAAAATACAACAGCAACATCAACGATAATGCGTTCGACGCCAACAGATACCTCTATCCTCGGAGCACACTACACAGGTAAATGAGACAGGGAAGCTCCTGAGACAACTGAGACAATTATGCAGCGGCTCATGGACGCCTTTTGTATCACGGCACATACTTTCCAAGCGAAAAAACAGCAAGGTTTTAGACAACACGAGACGCACGACAAAAACACACTAACCTTTTATTTGCCAATAGAAACTGTCACCTCGTTCTTTCAGAGACACACACACTTCCGGACACTGCGGAACATGACACGAATAGCAGCCAGTCATTTGTTGAATGACGACCAGATTTTTTTGTGATTGGTCAATGAAGAAGGTAGGTGGGATCAATGAATCGTTTTTTCCGAAGAGCAACGGGCGAAACAGAAGAACGTTTATGTAAATGTACGCTTTCATTATTTAGTTACTTTGTAATTGAAATGAAACTGCATTTATGTAAGATATATTTATGAACAAAAGCAAAGCATACATAGATGCATACATGTATAAAATGACAATTAGATTTTAATATTAAAATTGAACCACAGACTGACTGATGGATCCGTGTCTCTTTTGGTCGTTGTATATTATATTTAGAAGCAGACATCAAGAATGGTTATTTGATTTTCATTTTAAAATAGAAATACCAAAATTTAAAGACAGCTTAATTTTCTAGTTTGTCTAGAACAAGTAAGGAAAAGTCCAAAAACTGTTTGATTTTATATTTTCAATTCTAATTTATTTATTCTTGACACAAATCGAAATGCGGCTCCTATATTTGTATTCGATTCCCGGAAGTTGCCACTGACACCATTTCTCCTCCTGACCAGGCGATGGCAATATTCAACTGTAATGCTCAATATCCAGCCTAATTCCACAAACACTAACTACACGTGGAGAAAATGATTGGTAACCCTCTGACAAAGAAATAATAATAATAATAATAATAATAATAATAATAATAATAATAATAATAATAATAATAATAATAATAATAATAATAATAATTAATAATAATAGGCGGCGCGGTGGCCGACTGGTTAGCACGATGGCCTCACAGTGAGAGACAGCATCGGGCGTTGGTTCGATCCAGACTCCGACCATCCTGTGTGGCCCTAGTGAGGAGAAGCGGTACAGAAGATGGATGGATGGATAATAATAATAAAGGTAGTCGGCACGGTGGACCCCTGGTTAGCACGATGCCCTCACAGTGCAGAGGTTGTGGGTGCTCTGACCTTCCTGTGTGGAGTTTGTATGTTCTCCCCGTGCCTGTGTGGGTTTCCTCGGGGTACTCCGGTTTCCTCCCACATTCCAAAAACATGCATGTAGGTTGACACATGTTGGACAATGGACACTCTAAATTGCCCCTAGATATGAGTGTGAGCATGGTTGGTTGTTTTTCTATGTGTGCCCTGCAATTGGTTGGTATTCAGTTCAGTGTGTGCCAACTGCCCGAAGATAGCTGGGATAGGATACTGCATCCCTGTCCAGGCCACTGTTGCCTAAAGCCAGACCTACATCCCCTTATCATTTCCGTAAACGAGAATCTCGATTTGTTAACCCTTCCATGTCAGGTCGGGAGTTAAAAATTACTGTTTATTGAATGGCCAAAAATTAGGATTTTGTGCACACATTTCATTTATATCGTTTCCACGTATAAAAAAAAGTTCCATATCCCTACTTTTCAATTTTGAGCAGCTGCCTCTCCAAAAGTCCTGCCTGAGACACAGTTGTGTGAGGGAAAAGAAGTGTAATGTGCCAACCATGATGTTGTGCAGTGCGCATTCCGATTGAGATATTACAACTTTATGGAAAAAATGATCTTTCTCTGCATGGCTCACACACTGGTTAAAAGTCCAGTGAATGCTGAATAAAGTTCACCAATTGATTAAAAAAATTATCAGAACTACTCAAGTATATGAAAATTATTTATGCTCAGTGGAACAATTGCATATCCTTGACATGCATCGATTAAAAAGCAAAGCTCTGTGGGCTGTTACAGTGCCTACTTTGTCTAAATGAGTATTGCTGCCCTTGCTTGAATTTTATGTCCAATTTTTAATCTCAGCTTTGAATAAGCTTTACCCATGCACTGACTATCCAACTGTCAATTTCAAACCCATTTATCCAAAGTAGGGTCACACAAGGGTGTTAGCCTGCCCAAGCTGACTTTGTGCAAGTGGAAGGGTGCATCCTGGACTGGCTGTTTGAGGTGTGCAAAAAATCGATTCACTCAACTATAAGGAATTTACATGCTAAGATTAAATAAATCAATGTCAAAGTTAAGAATAGATTTTCATGATTTTTCAAAAAGCAAAAGTGAAGCCACCACTTTCCTCCAGCAGATGGCAACATGGAGACTCATACACTGGTCAAAAGTGCAGTGAATGCTGAATAAAGTTCACCAATTGATAAAAAAAAAATTAACAGAACTACTCAAATATATGAGAATTACAGCAAATCACACACACTAAACAAGTGCGGAGCTAAGAAATACTCCAAAATGTGCATATTATATAGCAAAAAGAAAACAGAGCATATACTGTATGAGAACGAGTGAGTCTGAAAGAGGAAAAAAACAAGTCCAAACACTCCACAATACTTATCACTGCTTCCACCCAGAGAAGCTATGAGATGAAGAGGAAGTCTAAAACGAGATCATTTCCTGTATGACATTCCTGACCTGTACTTGCTTTCCTGCTTGCTTTTGTATTGGACTATGCCTCCGCCATCCATGTTCATGCTTTAAAATATGTAGCCAGTGTTAAAAAATAACACTGTTGTGGTGTCACGCAAACTAGACCAATAATGCCTACTTTTTATGCTCAGTGGAACAATTGCATATCCTTGACATGCATCGATTAAAAAGCAAAGCTCAGTGGACTGTTACAGTGCCTACTTTGTCTAAATGAGGATTGCTGCCCTTGCTTGAATTTTATGTCCAGTTTTTAAATCTCAGTTTTTAATTAGCTTTACCCATGCACTGTGTAAATGATGGCAACAACGCTCTTGTCTTGTAACACGTTTTAATGGCGATACCACTCCAACAACTTGCATGAACAATCTCGCGAGACCGCTGCGAGACAATTGTGACACTCGGTTACCTTAAAGGTGCAAATACAAATTTAGCATCATTACATGACATCTCCCCTCTTTTGTGTTATTTTCAAAAACATCAAAACAAGCATTTATTTCCCCAACTGGGCTGCAAAATGCAAAAAAAATAAAGATGTCTCTCAGAAATCAAGTTAACCAGAAATATGCACCAATCACACAAATCCCAACAGCATGAGTAATTTTGGCATTGGTAACAAACAGTCCCACTGTTTTCTTCAACAATCCACTTTAATTTCCATACAATTCTCAAGTGTATTTTATCCTTTCTTCTCCCTTTTTTTTTGTCCCCCCCAAAGACCATGAGTCTCAGTCTCACAGGTCAAGCCTGTCGACTGGTTTGCACACCCGTCCAGAATTGGTCACCACCTGAGTAGGTGGGAAAGTCGAGGATGTCGACTCGCTCCGGCATACAGAAACGGTGTCGTCTATGCCGGTGTTGACAGGGTGGACGTCCGTCAGCTGATCGTCTTCGGATCCTGCTGGGACTGGTTGGGAACTGGCCCAGGTTTGAGGTGACAGCGGTTCCGCCTCAGTTCTGCTCCTTGTGGTGTCCGGATGATGAAGGAACTAGGTGTTGTACTCTCGCATGAAACCACAGCTGGCAAACACAATGACTTCTCGTGATCCAATTTGGAAAACACTTGGATGTAAAGAAGGCAAAGTTCTGGCTCCATGGCGACGGTTGAAGTAGTGAGCCTGTTTAGCCTTTTCCTTCTTATCTGTCTCCTCCACATCTCTCCTGGTGGACCACTTCGGTTTGAGGTTCTCCTCCAGCGTTGGAAGTGTCGTTCTAATTTTTCTCCCCATCAACAGCTCATCTGGGCTGTAGCCTGTCGTGAAATAGGGAGTAGCTCGATGACCATGAGCGCCATGACAGGGTCCTCCCGCTTCAGGATCCTCTTAGCTGTCTGCACTGCTCTTTCTGCATGTCCATTTCCTTGTGGATGATGAGAGCTTGACGTGTAGTGTTGGAAGTCGAGCTGTCAAGCGAACTACTGGAACTCAGCACTTGTAAACTAGGCACCATTGTCACTCACTATCTCACTTGGAATGCCGAATCTTGCAAAAACAGTTTTCAAACTTTTTATTATTTGTGCACTCGTTGTAGGTGACAGGTGTAATATTTCAATAAACCATGAGTAGTAATCCGAGATTACTACTGCAAAGCCACCTCGTTCGCTATCACGGTTACTACTCGCAGGTGATAAAAAAAAGGCCAACCAAGACAGCCGACAATCACTACTGCTTTTAAAGCAAAGTTTCCCTTTGGCGTGCTCTTACGTCGGAGCATGTTGTACAGTTAGTGTTCCTCAAGAAGAATATGCCTTGATGTTTCCACTGGGCGGGTTAACGTAGCGCACTTTAATGACAGTTGATACTGACATTTCAGGTTCAGAAAGCAGTGCAGTGTCTTGGTTTACATAAAACATGTTATTAATGTTTGTGCACTTTAATTCGTCCAGCTGTAGCTACAGTGTTAAGACTAAGCGGCAGTGAGGTACTTTGCAAATGCACCTTTCTTTGTACTTTGTACACGTATTGGCATTATTATGGCCATTTTTTTCTTTTTTAGTTACATATCTCGTGATATATTGTTGAAGAGATTTCTAATGATATATTGAATATCGTAGACATTGTGTAACGTGATATTATTGTTATTGTGGCCCACATATCGTCACAGTATCGAATCATGAGTTACCCCTATCGTCCCACCCCTACTTGGCATATATATTACAGCTTTACTACGTCTTCTTGCGGACACTCGCATTTCTTGAAGTGCTTCCATGTTTATTTATTCATTTTATTTATTTTTTGGGGGGGAAAACAAAGCAGTGTCCAGTTCCATGTGGACGTGGCCTAAATTTCCTGTTTTTTTTCTGTCATTGTCGGGAGCGATGGGCCTGATTAAGCCCTCAGAATACTTGAATCGTTCCATACAACTGGTTCACTAAAAGGTCCAGCTCGTGAGGCTTTGTGTACCCACAAACACCTTTGGCGGCCAAAGCACTGATTGTCATTTCAACTTTGTGATTACGTTCTTTCAGTTTTAAAATAGTGTCCGCATGAAAATAAGTGGGATCAAAATAAGTTCCATTAGGACAACTATCACAATAATAATTTGTGTGTAATTTTCTTAACTGTTCATTACTTGCACCGACACGCTTGTCAAGACAGCAAGACTTCATGTGCCATCATTGATGTCATTTTCATGCAATGAATCACACTTAGATATGCGCTCAGAAATTCCAATCTGGATTGCTTGACACGCTTCAAGCCAAGGCTTTTTCCTATTAACTGAATAAAGTTCAGTTTTTCTGTTATTTATAATTAAACTAGTTTCCTATTGTTTGTTTAGTTATTTTGAACCTTGTTATTATGGACTTCTGTTGATTTAGTATATTGGACAATTAATTTTGCCTAGTTTGCCATTTTGTTAATTTCAGGTGAAATTGGTTTTTGAGTACATCCTGCGTCTCAGCAGGACTGCCGAACTGTAACAGGTCTTGAACGCATCATTCACTGTTGCGCGTACAGGGGCTGTCACGCATAGGCTCAAAACGTTAGGAGTTGATTTTTTTTTCGTTGGCAGGTCCTATATTAATGATCTCCCGCCAAACAGCAGGAATACACCCTCATTGCCCATTTTTAAAACTTGTCTTAAGAAAAAAAAAAACAACAACCCAAAAACACTTTATTCTGGGCTTTTGAATCAGCAGTAGACTTATGTGGCACGGACGTCCATGTTACAGGCTTAGCCAGGGACAGCAATGCGGCGTGTGACATGTGTTGGTGGCGGGAGGAGTGACCCGGAAGAGAAATGTGTGTTGAATGAAAAAGGAAAGAGAATAGATGACATAAATAATAAACCAGTTTGCTAAGCGAATCGTCTGTGTTGTATCCACCACGCTGACTCCAGTCAGTTCTCCTTCACCACGGTTTGGAGGTGAGAAAACTGACACAAGCCTGATCGAGGAAGGTAACATCCGTCTCTCAGGCAACAGAGGTTCCCAAAATCAACTCAGCCACATGAGTTAGAGGGATAGGAGATAATGCTGTGGCAATGTTTGAAGGGAGTTCCTCCAAAACAAATTGATAGTTGAAAATGCAATCTTATATCATATTCCAGATTTTTATCAGAGAAAAATGGACCATCCCGGCCAGATGATCCCTTTAAACTATCACAGCCTCATTTTGACACATGTTATACCATAACAGTGGACAAAAGTGTTTTTTATGGCATGGGACCTTTAATGGTTACCAGTGAGGGGCCGTGCATTTCACACCTGGGGCTTCAGTGAAGTCCTGCTTAGTGCTACTTGAATAAATCCCCCTCATAATCCCATCATTTATGACACTACTGCTGGACAAATAATATACAGAAAGACTTACACACTACTGAGTGTTGGTCAACCTAGCTTTGTCAGGGTCGCCGGTCGGCGAGGAGGGCGGTGGACCCAAAATGCGAGGAAGCAGGGATAAGGGTAACTTAAAGGGAATTTATTTACAAAACAAAACCAAAAGGCAAACAAGGTACTAGGACAAACAAACGTGGCAGGGTGAAAAATAACAAAGTCGAACTAAACGTGACTAAACAGAACAAAAACCGAGGAACGAAGACAGTGACAAAAACTAAGGACAAGAGCGGGAGCAAGGGCGGGAGCGAGAACATGAGCGTGAACGAGATCGGGGAGCGGTCGTGACAGTCCAAATGGAGCAATGTTCCGACAATGATCTGTTGGGATGAGGTGTTAATATAGTCCAGTCGTTAGGAGTGCGGATGGGCATCAGGTGTGTGAGGTTAATGGGGAGCAGGTGCGTGGCTGGTGAGGGCGAGGTGCTGAGGGGAAACGCCCCTACTGAGCTGATCAAAACAATAACAAGACCGCATGCACACAAAAACAATAACAAACCCTGTCATGCCCGACGCGGATCATGACAGTACCCCCCCCTCAAGGGACGGATTCCAGACGTCCCCAAAAAAAAGGACGAAAACAAGGTCCAAGAACGAGGGTGGGCTGAAGGGGTCGGGAGGTGGGTCAACGACCCGTGATCGAGGCCGGTCTGGCGGATGTCCGGGAGGCCAGACCAGCAAGTCCACCCGTGGCCATTCAGGCGGACGTCCGGGCGCACCCGAGACAGGAACGTGGAGCGGCGGCCGGTCGTCGAGTCCCGCCGAGACAGGAACGTGGAGCGGCGGCCGGTCATCGAGTCCCGCCGAGACAGGAACGTGGAGCGGCGGCCGGTCGTCGAGTCCCGCCGAGACAGGAACGTGGAGCGGCGGCCGGTCGTCGAGTCCCGCCGAGACAGGAACGTGGAGCGGCGGCCGGTCGTCGAGTCCCGCCGAGACAGGAACGTGGAGCGGCGGCCGGTCGTCGAGTCCCGCCGAGACAGGAACGTGGAGCGGCGGCCGGTCGTCGAGTCCCGCCGAGACAGGAACGTGGAGCGGCGGCCGGTCGTCGAGTCCCGCCGAGACAGGAACGTGGAGCGGCGGCCGGTCGTCGAGTCCCGCCGAGACAGGAACGTGGAGCGGCGGCCGGTCGTCGAGTCCCGCCGAGACAGGAACGTGGAGCGGCGGCCGGTCGTCGAGTCCCGCCGAGACAGGAACGTGGAGCGGCGGTCGGTCGTCGAGTCCCGCCGAGACAGGAACGTGGAGCGGCGGCCGGTCGACGAGTCCCGCCGAGACAGGAACGTGGAGCGGCGGCCGGTCGACGAGTCCCGCCGAGACAGGAACGTGGAGCGGCGGCCGGTCATCGAACCCAGCCGAGACAGGAACGTGGAGCGGCGGCTGATCGTCGAACCCCACCGATACAAGAACGTGGAGCGGCGGCTGGTCGTCGAGCCCCGCCGAGACAGGAAACTGGAGTACCGGCAGATCGTCGAGCTCCGCCGAGACAGGAAACTGGAGTACCGGCAGATCGTCGAGCACCGCCGAGGCAGCGACGGGAAGCGGCGGTGTTTCCTCGGGCGCCGCTGAGGCAGAGACGGCAGGTGGCGGCTGTGCATCGTCCACCGCCGAGGGAGGAACCGGGAGCGACGGCGGGTCGTCAAACCCCGCCGAGTCAGGAACCGGGAGCGACGGCGGGTCGTCGAACGCCGCCGAGGCAGAGACGAGAAGCGGCGGCGGCTCATCGGGCGCCGCCGATACAGTGACTTGGAGCGGCGGCGGGTCGTCGAGCACCGCTGAGGAAGAGGCGAGAAACGGCGGCGTGTCGTCGTCCACCGCAGAGGCAGGAACTTGTGACGGGCGCAGGGCGTGCGCCGTCGGGTCGTGGACTTGAGGCGGACGCAGGGCGTGCTCCGCTGGAACGGGGACTTGGGACGGACGCAGGACCTGCCCCGCCTGAACATGGACTTGAGTCGGGCGCAGGACGTGCTCCGCCGGGACATGAGCTTGAGACGGACGCCGGACGTGCACCGCCGGGACATGAGCTTGAGACGGACGCAGGACGTGCTCCGCCGGGACGTGAGCTTGAGACGGACGCAGGACGTGCTCCGCCGGGACGTGAACTTGGGACGGACGCAGGGCGTGCTCCGCCGGGAACGTGAACGATGACGTCGCCGAGAGCTTCCCGCTGGGTCCGTAGTTGGTCGGAACATTCTGTCAGGGTCGGCGAGGAGGGGGGTGGACCCAAAATGCGAGGAAGCAGGGATAAGGGTAACTTAAAGGGAATTTATTTACAAAACAAAACCAAAAGGCAAACAAGGTACTAGGACAAACAAACGTGGCAGGGTGCAAAATAACAAAGTCGAACTAAACGTGACTAAACAGAACAAAAACAGAGGAACGAAGACAGTGACAAAAACTAGGGACAAGAGCGGGAGCAAGAGCGGGAGCAAGAGCGGGAGCAAGAGCGGGAGCAAGAGCGGGAGCAAGAGCGGGCGCAAGAGCGGGAGCGTGAACGAGATCGGGGAGCGGTCGTGACAGTCCAAATGGAGCAATGTTCTGACAATGATCTGTTGGGATGAGGTGTTAATATAGTCCAGTCGTTAGGAGTGCGGATGGGCATCAGGTGTGTGAGGTTAATGGGGAGCAGGTGCGTGGCTGGTGAGGGCGAGGTGCTGAGGGGAAACGCCCCTACTCAGCTGATCAAAACAATAACAAGACCGCATGCACACAAAAACAATAACAAACCCTGTCATGCCCGACGCGGATCATGACAAGCTTCTCTTGAAAGGTCCGTCTTGAAAATGGCCTCGCAAGTGTATCTGCAGTTAAATCCACACCTTTCTCTCCTTCAGCCAGAGTGGTTTAAAAAAGCAATAATAAAGTTTATATTTTCAAACGGTCGCCAGTTACGACCTGTTTATTCAGCTTAGCACTGCCCCCTCACGAGTGAATATCCAATCACAAAATGCGTTCATCACCTTCAGTGTAAGGCCAGCGAAAAGGCTCACTGTAACCAACTCCTCATCCGATTGGCTATCGCAACTGTCTATCAAATCTGAAAGCTCATTGACTTTGACAGAAGAGGTGCCGGCACAATTGTATCTGAAGGCCTCGGAAAGAATAGTGCGTACTTCTGGTATTGTGAAACCTGCCTGGCAACACGAGCTAGCGGAATTCTGATTGGATGAAAACTCTCACCTAAAAATACAATACTAGGAAATAATATGTGATGTGTATCAATGTGAAGAATATGATAATTTTTTTCTTGATTATGTTAGACCAGCAGAGAAAGCCTTAAAGGCCTTGACCGCCCACAACTCATGGTTACTGTTTCCACTTAGCGGTTATCTTATTGACTCTTGAAGGCATTCTCTATAAAAGATATGCAGTCTAACCAAAGTTGGGATGAGCCGCTTCATCCTGCTACACGAGCAGTAGGAGTGGGATTCCCTTAAATCCGGTTTCGATTAAAATCACAATAATTGTGTGACGATTAGATTTGTATCACGATTATTGATTAGGCTGCGATTTGCTATTGATATTTTTCTCAAACAAAGTGTGCAGATTGTTTCCTTGTATTATAAAATGTATAACTATTTCTTTAGCTCCGGCTGCGTAGCTCAGGCCCTGGCTCACTCGGGTGACGTGGTGTGACTTTGCTGAATGATTAAATCCGCTGACTCGTCAAAACAATTGGCTCCACGTTGCCATCTGCTGGAGAAAAGTGGTGGCTTCACTTTTGCTTTTTGAAAAATCGTGAAAATCTATTCTTAACTTTGACATTGATTTAATTAATTTTAGCATGTAAATTCCTGATAGTTAACTGAATCGATTTTTGTACACCCCTTACTGACAGCCAGTCCAGGAAGCACCTTTCCACTTGCACAAAGTCAGCTTGGACAGGCTAACGCCCTTGTGTGTCCCTACTTTGGATAAATGGGTTTGAATTGACGGTTGGAAAGTCAGTGTGTCATGTAATGGTGCTAAATTTGTATTTGCGACTGTGTTGCACCTTTGCGGTAACTGAGTGTCACAATTGTCTCGCAGCGGTCTCGCGAGATTGTTCATGCAAGTTGTTGGAGTGGTATCGCCATTATAATGTATTACAAGACAAGAGCCTTGATGCCATCATTTACATGGCGTTAGAAGTGAACTCGAAACAATGGCCAAGTTTAATCCCCCGACGGGTTTCCCCTTTGATAAGCCAGGAGAGTGGCCGGACTGGAAGCAGCGATTTGTGAGATTTAGGACAGCCACGAAACTCGACAGAGAAGAGGGCGCGGTGCAGGTGAGCAGCCTGATATACGCTATGGGTAGCGAGTCCGAGAACATCTACAAGTCGTTTACATTCGCCGAAGATGGACACAGAAATGACTTTGAACGAGTACTCGGCAAGTTCGACGACTATTTCGTGCCACGACGTAATGTGATACATGAACACGCATGATTCCACCAGCGCGCACAGCGGCCGTCGAGAAGGCGGAAACTTTCATTCGGCCGTTGTACGAGCTCTCCGAACATTGTGACTTCGGCGCGCCCCGAGAGGAGAACATTCGCGACAGGATCGTCGTGGGAATATTGGACAAGGAGGTTTCACGTAAACTGCAGCTGATGAACGACCTAACGCTGGCGCGGATAATTGAGACGGTCAGGCAGTGTGAGGAGGTAACGTCCCAAATTAGCATGCAAGAAGAAGCAGCTGGGATGGTACATGAGGTGACCAACAAATTTAAAAAGCGCACCAAGCAACACTTCAAGCAGAGAGACGGCTGTTATGGACAAAGTGGAAAATGTGGGAAAGCCAAGCATAATAAGGATGAAATGTGTCCTGCTAAGAAATCCACATGTAACTCGTGCAACAAAGTGGGACATTGGAGCAGAGTGTGTAGGAATAAAAAAGCGGTGAGTGAAGTCACAGAGCAATCGTATTTCCTTGGGTTAGTGAAAAAAGCAAATGGGACTTCACAGCAATGGGCCATGAAGTTGTTGCTGGGATCTACACCAGCAGAATTTAAAATTGACACAGGGGCAGATGTGAACGTCATCTGCGGACGGACCTATCGCTCGCTCATTCCCAAAACACAATTGCAGCCTGCTGACATTCCACCTGATAGTTCAGGTGGTGAATGGCAGTGCTTAGGTCAGATTCAAAGCACAGTTACCTATAAAGGCAAAACCTACCCTCTCGCAGTTTATGTTATTCATGGTCACACGGTGAATAACCTCCTCAGCCGGCCAATGTCTGTGAAAATGAACCTGGTGAGGAGAATAGATGAGTTGGTGACCAACAGAGGCCATATACAAGCATACGGTGAACATGGGACTTTAAAGACTGAACCGGTGTGAATACAATTAAAAGACAATGCTCAACCATATGCCGTACACACAGCGCGACGTGTTCCTCTGCTCATGCTGCAAAAGGTGAAAGAAGAGTAACAGAGGATGGAACAAAATCTCATAATAGAGAGGGTTACACAGCCCACTGACTGGTGTGCACCCATGGTGCCAGTCCTGAAGAAAAGCACAGGAAAAGCCCGCATCTGTGTCGACCTCAAAAGGCTGAATGAGGCTGTTAAACGAGAACGATACATATTGCCCACAGCTGATGACATCATAGCAAAACTAAGCGGAGCTACAGTCTTTTCTTCCTTGGATGCAGCCAGAGGGTTCTTCCAGATACCTCTCCATCCAGACTGCTGGAGGCTCACTACTCAGGGCGGGTAACTCACGATTCGATACTGTGATGATATGTGGGCCACGATAACGATAATATCACAATACACTATGTCTACGATATTCAATATATCATTAGAAATCTCTTCAACAATATATTACGAGATATGTGACTAAAAAAGAAAAAAATGGCCATAAAAATTAAAACAAAAATAATAATTCAATGCCAATACGTGTACAAAGCACAAAGAAAGGTGCATTTGCTGATGGCCATACTACCCTGAGAACGCCCGATCTCATCCGATCTCGGAAGCTAAGCAGGGTCGGGACTGGTTTGTACTTGGATGGGAGGCCGCCTGGGAATACCAGGTGCTGTAAGCTTATGCTCTCTATAGGAAGGGTCAGAGCAGACTCTTCCTACTCAGGAGGCTGAGGTCCTTTGGCGTTCGGGGAACACTCCTCAGGAACTTCTATGACTCGGTGGTTTCATAAGTCATCTTCTATGGAGTGGTCTCCTGGGCAGGAGGCATCTCGGGCCGGGACAAAAAGAGACTGGACAAACTCGTGAGGAGGGCCAGCTCTGTCCTGGGCTGCTCCCTGGACTCTGTGGGGGGCAGGAGGATAACGGCAAAACTGTCATCAATGCTGGACAACCCAGCCCACCCACTCAATGACACTCTGAGAACACTCCACAGCTCCTTCAGTGATAGACTGTTACACCCTCGCTGTACCAAAGAGAGATTTCGCCGCTCCTTCCTGACGACTGCTGTCAGACTTTTTAACAAGAACATTGGATCAGGCCTAGAAACGGGAGGGCATTAGTGCAATTGTGCAGTCCTAGGATGCAATATACACTACTACTGTACTTTCAGCCAATGGTGTACTTACAGTACTTTTATCATTGCAGTATTTCCCATCATTGCGGTACTTTTACTATTACAGTACTTTTATCATTGCAGTATATTTTATCATTGCAGTACTTTTTACCATTACAGTATTTTTATCATTGCAGTATTTTCTATCATTGCAGTACTTTTCTATCATTTCAGTACTCTTACCATTACAGTACTTTTATCATTGCAATATTTTTATCATTGCAGTATTTTCAATCATTCAGTAGTTTTTATCATTACAGCGTTTCCCCCTCTGTATAATGGACAGGCATTAGAAGTGTTTCCTTACACTTAGATATGTTTGTACTGTGTATAAAGTAATACCTCGCTACTTCGCGGTTCACCTTTCGCGGGTTCAGTGCTTCGCGGGTCTAAAAAATATTCAAAAATTAAAAACATTTTTGCCCGGGCACGATCGGGGGCGACGTTTCGCGCGGTTCGGACCGTACCAGAGCTCCAGCCGGCGTGCGTGGCAGTTAAGCCGAAGAGGAGCACCTTCCGCCCGGGGCACGAGCGGGGCGAAATGAAACCGAGTTCAACCGAACGGAGACACGCTTCGGGTGAGCAGGTCCGGCGTGCGTGACAATTAAGCCGAAGAGGAGCACCTCTTCCGCGAGCGGAGCGCGAGGCTGTCAGTTATGAATGAATGAATAAATAAATGAAGAATGCCACCTTTCATTTCACAGGGCACACCGGACGGCGTACCAGCAGGTAAAAGTCGAAGTAATTAAATAAATACAAAAAGAAGTAATTGAATAAATACAAAAATAATGGCTGGGGAATAAAAAAAATAATAAGTTTTAATAATAATTTGGTTTCTTTTGTTATAACATGAATTTCACTCTCTCTCTCGCTCTACCCGTATTCTATAAGGTGTACTGTATACAGGGGGGTATACTGTATACCTGTATAGGTTTTTTTAAGCATTTTTGAAGGGGCGCCGCTACTTCGCGGATTTTCAGTTTTTGCGGGTGGTCTCGGTCCCCATTAACCGCGATAACCGGGGTATTACTGTATTTGCATGCTTTTTATGAATGTCTGCTGCTAATGTTATGCATTAACGGCTACATTACGCCGCCGACTCTGTGTGATCTATATCTTTGCTGCTGTAACACCTCAAATTTCCCCATTGTGGGACTATTAAAGGACATCTTTATCTTTATCTTTATTTGCAAAGTACCTCACTGCCGCTGAGTCTTAACACTGTAGCTACAGCTGGACGAATTAAAGTGCACAAACATAAATAACATGTTTTATGTAAACCAAGACACTGCACTGCTTTCTGAACCTGAAATGTCAGTATCAACTGTCATTAAAGTGCTTTACGTTAACCCGCCCAGTGGAAACATCAAGGCATATTCTTCTTGAGGAACACTAACTGTACAACATGCTCCGACGTAAGAGCACGCCAAAGGGAAACTTTGCTTTAAAAGCAGTAGTGATTGTCGGCTGTCTTGGTTCGCCTTTTTTTATCACCTGCGAGTAGTAACCGTGATAGCGAACGAGGTGGCTTTGCAGATTCGTAGTGTTGATGTTATATTTTACCTTTGCAAAGCAGTTCTTGCAGATTGCATACTCTTTATCCAGTGTTCTCCTGTCTTCAGTCTCGTAAAAAGCGAAGTGTCTCCACACTTTCGAGTGCAAACTCTTGAAACTTGATTTGTTTTTCTGGGTTTTCCGCCATTCTTGCATTAGTTCTTTTTCTATTGTAAATTCTTCACACTCTTCACCGGCCGCTGATCCCGGCAATTTTAGAACCGTTTGTGGCATTAGCGCCCCCACAGACAGGACAGGAGAGATTAAATACGGACGGTGATGACGAGGTAAATCCAATATGTGTGTTTGGAAAATATGTAAATGACTTGTGCTGGGAGGAGTATGCAAATCACTGTTGTGAGTCCGGTTAGAACTCCAATAACAAGGACAGGATCTTGTGTTTTCTGGTCTTTAATAAAGTTGAAGTCAAAGTACACATTTCTTGATGCTTCAAACGAAATATTCGTGTCGTTCTAAAAAGAAAATAATAAAGTATTAAAGGAATATAAGAGTTTGAGCTTAACGTAGTTCATTAGATGTTGCTGCATCCTGTGTAAGAAAGTGTGAGACTGTAAAGTGCTGAGCGTTTGACTGGTGGAGCGGAACAGGGTATGTGGTGCAAGAATGTAATGTTTTAGGACAGACGGTGATAACCGCAAGGAGGGGGCGGAGACGAGATAACTCAAGCCACAACCAGGAGGAGCCACCACGTGATTCTTCAGGGGAAGAAAGACCAATAAGAGCAAGCTAAAGTTAACTGCAGGATACACATAGCCAATAGAACCATGCCAGGATGCCTTTGTTGCTGTGCCATTTGCATATTGTATAGTATGAATCGTTACTGGGCAACTCGGATGTAGAGAATGTCTGCTGGTGGCAAGAGAGGTGTAGAGTTGTATTGAGAGGGACCCGAGACCCAGGTGCACATGTAGTCTGTGTATTAGGAATAAATCCACTGGTGCGTGAAAATTCCGGCTTCCTGATACCTTTCTATTGCAGAACGAGCGCGCATATTGTTGGATGAGTGAGAGTTGGGTAATGTCACAAATTGGAGTCAGATTGCTAATTAGAGTTTGCGTTGATTTAAAATTAAATTTAAAACTAAATTCCAACAGTATCAATATCTGACTAATGCAAAAATCACAACACAAACATACGTGACTCAGACACGAAAAGTAGTCGCGGCAATAGCTCTCCATTCAATGCGCTTGTGAACATTGCATGTTACCGATTATCAGTGAAACGTATATTTGTACAGACAAACGAGCAGTGTTATTAATGCTGTAACTTACTTGTCTCACGCACAACTCGAAGCAGGATAAATGTGGACTACAACTCAAATAAACTTAGCTTGATAGACAGGACTGACACGATTCTCGCCACCGTCTCTCCTTCTTTCTCCTTCCTATATACACGCACGCACACGCAACGTGAGTTGGAGCGCTAAACTCTGCCCTCTTAAAGGAACCGGTGTCGCAGTCTCTGAGCAGCCTTTTCTACAGTGTTGTTTTGAAATATCGATATTGCCGCCAGGCTATCGATTATTTATTGCGACAGAGTTAGCATCAATTTATTGCAATATCGATTTTTCCCCCACCCCTAATGCCAAGTATCAAGTGGTAACTGTAGGACAGCCACGGGTATTCACCAGAAAACAAGAAGAATCCCAAGCATAAAAGAAAAAAAAGAATCATAAAGAGTAGTTGCAATAATAACCAGTATTTAGACACAATCATGAAAGGATAATTTATTTTTTGATTGGGGACCACACAATTATCAGTAGAGATGGGCATGAAGTGTTGAGGCATTCCTTCAAATTGCGTCAAAATGTTGGCACTTCAGTCAAAACAACATGAGGGACATCTCGTCGAACAATGAAGTCAAAAGAACCTAAGAATGAAACATTCCTTTAAAAATAAAGAGAAAGGTGGAGGTGGAAAGTCAAACTTTATTTTGGTCTCACGCACCAAGTTTTTTTTTTGCTGAGTAACTTTGGGTAATAGACTATTACTATTACTGATAGTACACTTATCAAGACTCAGAGCGCTGTCTTTCAATCGGTGCAGATTGTGAACATCTTTGTTTTATCGGGGTCAAGAAGCAAAAAATTGAAAGACATCCATTGTTTAAACTCAGAAAGGAACGTCTCTTGATTACAGCAGATCCGGAGTTTAATCCCGCGCCAAAATCTATAGTCTTACCATTTTTATTGGTTGCGTAGCTACATTGTGGCATTTCTTAGTGCAACTCTTCTCAATAAAGAGAAACATTAAAAAACAGTTAATGCTATCCAACAGCTTGCTCCCAGTCTCCTGAATGCAGACAAGCTGCCAGTCGGCTCCGCCCCTTCCTCCCACTCACCACAAAGCCTCCATAATTTTTTTCCTTCTCATGCTTCCCTCCCTTCCTACTGGTCTCTCAGCAGGGAAATTTCTGGGGGAGTTGTTATAATTTAGAGACAAAGTAGAATGGATTAATGATAATTCTCCGCCCTCCTTTCTTATTTTACTCCAATCAGTCGGGACACTTGTGGGCAGACAGACGACAGGAATCACAATGTCATCAGAGGATCATTGGAATGTTGGTGGAAAAGCAGAAGGTAATGCTCGCCAAATATATGTTGTTACGTAAATAACACCCTTTCATTTAAAGAATCAGCATAGAATAAACTGTAACTCCATTTGTGGGGATTTTGCTTTTGAACCAGTGGTTGAAATTATCTTTAAAGGGAGGGGGGGTGAAAAGACAAAGTGGTTGGAGATTTAAGTATGCTTCTTGCACTGTTAAGAATTAAGAATTGCTAGGCGTACAGAATTCCCTTATTGACATTTCTCCCTTACCTTAGAGAGGTTATCCCTGCTGCCAATGCAAAAAAGTTATATTTGGATCTTGACACAGTACTGCATCCTTTTCTGTGTAGAATTAAAATCTTCTCACAGTGCTTATGCTGCTTCTGTCCAGTCTTCCTCAAAAATTGGCAGCATGTACTTCACTACAGTTATATATTTGGCCCTTCAGGACTTTATAAAACCTGTCTGTGTGAATATGAATTGTCTGTGTGCCAGCCCCATGTACCCCTTAAACACTTATTAAGATAGTTGGGATAGGTCCAGATTTCTTCAAGAAAGAATTAGCTAACACACGATGTATGCATTGAGATACTTCACCACGTGTCTGGCATCCTATTGTCAGTCAGTCAGTAAATGCTGTTGTTGTGCAATAACACTTTCTCGATAGTGAATTCTGCAGCTTTTTTGGTATTTTCTTGGATGACATAGATTTAGTTCCTTGGGTTTACACTTAGACTGAGTTGGAATATTTTCTTCCCACTTTCCCATCCATGCATGTTAGGTTACTCAACTTCCACCTTAACTCACACATCCCTGGCAAATAGGATGATGATAGATTTTTATGCCAGGCATAATGTGTGTGCAAAGTTTGGTGAGTTTTCGGGCATATTTATGTAATCAAAAGTGTTACTGATTTTGGCAAATAATAAAATATATAATAATAATATCTACAAAACAATAGGGACTTCGCAACGGTTGCTGCTCAGATCCGAAACAGATTAAACACAGTAATGTCCCTTTAAGGAAAATTCAAATCACACACCGATGTCTACTCGTGTTCCACACAGAACTGGATCAGACAGATCGAGGCACACATGGAGAGATTCACTGTGAAAGAGTCCTGCAGTACTTAAAGTGGGATGGTGGGGTCAGAGGCCCTGCCAGGGATTTTGGGCCCCATGAAAAGAGATCTTACTGGGACCCCCCCCAGAGCCGACCAATACACAGATGGAAAAAAATGTATACCGTTTTACAGAAATCTATGCATTCTATTCATATTTTTGACTATTCCCGTATTTGTGCAAATGATATGATAGTTACTTGGTAGCGTAAGCACTGAAACTAGAATGAAATTAATGTAGATTTGATTATTTGCTGCAAGACTGAGACCCTATATCCCAAAACAATCTCTTTCTTTAAATAATTGAACATAAAATCCTCAAGATTAATTCCCAGAAAATCCATAACTTAAATACTAAATAACCTCTTTCATAAAAACAAATAAAATCCCTGCATATACCACCAAAAACAAAATGGCCAATTGCCTTTTATGAGTTATTGTAGTTTCAACAGTATCATCTGTGGAACAAATAAGTAAGATACAAATACTAATACTACTACTAATAATAATATTCAATAAAATCAGCAGCAGATAAATTAAATTAAGTAGGCTCACATATAAACAAAAACATTGCAGGACCTAAACGTTTGTCTGCATTAATAATGAGTTTAGTTTGGGGAGCGAACTACGTAGCTTATAAATAATGTAGAAAGTTGGGAAAAGACAACAAGGTGTTGCTCCCCGAACTTTCCATCACGAACCACTAACCCAACTTGCCTATGAAAGAACTGGGTGACATATTGTCGACCCTTGGCGTCTTTTTCCTGTCTATGCTTCTTGACTTTCCGTTTTTGGCTACTGGACTTCAAGAGTGTCTTGCCATCTCCCGCATCCACTCACTATCTGATGACGTGAAAAGCTGTCGGTCTCTGCAGGCTGGAGTGGTGGACTAAATTCTTTAATTCTTCTCCACTTCTTTGCATTTTTATGTTCGAGCTGTATTCATATGTTCATGTAGATTAGAAATCCCTTTATTGTCATTGTACTCAAGTGTGCAACGAGATTAGAGGGCTCCCCTCTCCAGTGCAATACAACAATAATACAGACAAATATATAAATTAGATAAATAAATAAGAGTGCAATGGAATTTAGTACTGAATAGTGTATATAAAAACACATCACAATGCTGTTCTGCAAGGTAAGGGTGTTCTCGTGTGTGTGCGAGAGTTCAGAATGGAGATGGCTCTCGGAAAGAAACTGTTTCTCAGTCTATTGGTCCTCGATTTGATGCATCTGTAGCGCCTGCCAGAGGGCATCAGGTCGAACAGGTGGGAGTTTGGGTGGGTATTGTCTTTGACGATGTTGAGAGCCCTTCTGAGGCACCGGGCGGTGTAGATGTCCGACAGTGAGGGGAGAGGGCAGCCAATAATCCTTTGCGCTGTTTTGACTGTCCTCTGGAGCCTCACTCTGTCCGCCTCAGTGCAGCCGCTGTACCAGGTGGAGACACAGTACGTCAACAGGCTCTCGATGGACGAGTGGTAGAAGGCTAGCAGCAGCTTCCTGTCCAGGTTGAATTTCCTGAGGACTCTCAGGAAGTGCAGACGCTGGTGGACCTTCTTTACCACTGCTGTGGTGTTGTGAGTCCAAGACAGGTCGTCGGAGATCTGTACTCCCAGGAACTTGAACGTGTGGACCCTCTCCACACACACGCCTTCGATGCAGAGGGGGGGCGGCACCGTCTTGTTCCTCCTGAAGTCGACGACAATCTCCTTTGTTTTTGCAGTGTTAAGGTGCAGTCTGTTGTCCTTGCACCAAGCTGTCAGTCTCTTTACCTCCTCTCTGTAGGCTGTCTCGTCACCTTCCGAGATCAGACCGACCACTGTCGTGTCGTCAGCAAACTTGACGATGGTGTTGTTGCCGTGGGCCGGGCTGCAGTCGTAGGTGTAGAGGGCGTACAGGAGAGGGCTCAGCACGCATCCTTGAGGGGAACCGGTGCTCAGCATGCGGGTGGAGGACGTGTAGGGGCCGAGCAACACAGTCTGGGGTCTGTTGGTCAGAAAGTCCTTAATCCAGATGCGTGTGAGGGCAGGGAGGCCGAGAATGTCCAGTTTGGCGACATGTATTGTCCCTTGTGAAAAATAAGAAAAGTCTACTCACGTTGTCACACTTAGCTGTGACGTTTGCTGTTCCCCCTGACCAAATTTGGAATGTGTTTAAGAGTTGATTCCTTTGTTTAAAAAAATAAAAGTTTTAAGAAACTTGGAAAAAAGTGTTCTTGTCTTTCCCCTTTATTATTTTTTTACGTTGGTTGTTTTATTAGATTTTTTTCTATTTTTGACATTGTTGTGTATTTTGTTCATTCATTGGTCTGTTGCTTTTGTTTGAAAAAAAATGCTATTTTATAAGGTGTGCAAATGTTAAATAAAAAATGGAGTTGGTGGACTGAACCATTTTAAGTAAATGGAGAGGGGGAGGCGTTGAGAAAGTTTTGTTAACAAATAAATTTAGTGTTGCCACCAATGCATTGTAAAAGAAATATATTGGTAATTGTACTTTTATTACTGAGTGTCATATTATTTGGTCAGGATTATAATTTTATTAAGGACCCTTTTGGGCCCCTGTCGATCATGGGCCCCTAGAATCTTGCCCCTAATTCCCCCCCTTTTCTGTGCCCCTGGATAGGGTTGATGTATTGGTCAAGGGCACCTTGACAAGAGGTAGCAAGCAGAGTAGCGCCTCTCCAACATTTAGTTACCATTTTCAGTTTTTTTATTTTTGCATTTTTCTAAAAAGCCTCAGAGACTGAGCTACTGCCGGCTCATCTTGTTCATCTATGTTCACTTTGGTGGCCTGTCTTTGCTGACTTACTAAAATGCTAACGATCACATGGCAGAAAAATCATCTCCATTCTACTATTTGGTACACAGATTTCACAATGCTAGTACCTGATGTGTGGCCAGAGGTGGAGAGGGCGGTGCATTTGGCCCGGGGGGCTGCACTGAAGTGGGCATCGGTGGTTTTCTGTCGACCTGAACATCTGAAACGACTGAGCCAGTACAGGAAGAGCGAGAGTCAGAGAACTGCCTCCATACATACCAGACTCAAGGTAACAGCAATGGAACACACTCAGATGGTGCGTATGATAGAATATGCAGTGCAGTAGTTAAGTGTCTTTTTTAATGCCTCCACTGACCAATATTTTTTCCACCAGTTGATGGTCCAATCGTACTTGGAAGAAGTGTGTTGGGGTATGGAACAGCTCCGAGAGGCCCAGGCTGAACTGAGGGAGCCATCTCAGGCTTTAAAGAAAGCTGGAGTAGAATTTAGCAGAAATCAAGATGAAATGAAATCTCTGGAGAGGCTGAGAGAAGTGTCAGTTAACCACTCTCAGCTCTACACCGCTGTCAGCTACCTGCCAAGACTTTACTCTGGTGAGAAGCTTCCTCATAAGTGCTACTTAGGCTGAACACAATGATAAACATTTTACTTGAATTGCCAATGATAATTTCAATTTCAGAACTTCAATTTACAAGCATAAATTAATATGTGAAACACTTTATATCATGAGAACATGGACAAGGGATAAAAGCATATGCCTCCATAACCATTTTGAGTTAGATGTGAGTGTTTATGGAATGCACTTTTTTTATCCACTCTTCTATTTTCTTTACTGCCTGTCCTATTCAGGGTCATCAGGAGTTGGGAGCTGACTTGGCAAAAAGTGGACTAATTAAACCCTTGACTGTGTGCCACTAAATAACAGGGAACATAAAGAGATAACCGTTCATACTTGCATTCACACATGACACACACAGTCCAATGCCTTGGTGGGTGGGTGAATGCTTTTTTATGTATTAGAATAAAGTGCAATTACACTTCCACTACGGTAGGTGGCATAAGGACTCTCATTTTCAGAGTCTGCGCGGAGAAGGCGGAGGGTTTTTCTTTTTTTGCACTGAGCATGCATGTACACGTCACTGAGCGGGGATATTAAGTGCAGCGCACTAATTTGCAAGAGACACCATGGAAAAATATTGAACAAGGAAAAGAGAGGTGTAGAGTGACTGAAAAAAATAATGTTTGATAAGTTATTCTTCGTAGTAAGTTTATTTGTATGTCTTTCTTTTTTCTTGAATGCTAATAACAATACAAGTGTTATGCAGAGTTTTGTTCTTCTAACACTGATGGGTGGTGAAACAAAATATTAACATATTAACAATTTTTTTAAATGGACATAGGTGTTTTTCAAAGGATAGCGACAATATAAAATTTTTCCTTTTTTCATATATTTTAGGAAAATAGTAGAAAATTAAATCTGCTTATTTACATGCAACAGAAACTTAAGTATGTTTATTATTTTCATGCAGTTGGGAGCATGGTTTTGCAAACGGAGCGTCTGGTGGAGTCAAGAAGGCTCCTGGAGGCCCATGCTTACTTGATGAATCTGGAGCAGTGGCACGATGACATCCTCTGGCAGCTTAAGAGGGCTGCTGGGATGCCAGGAAGTGAGCTCAGCACTGATGACCAGGAGCTGGTGTCCAAATACTTCTCTGGTGTTAGGAACCTGGGAGAGACTCTGGGTGAGGCAACCACAACAAACTAACATACAGTTGAAGCTACTGCCTATTTATTTCTTTTTTGTTTTGTTTTTGTTGACTATATATACAAAGTTTACTGCTTTAGTTATTACACAATAAGTTCCCAGTAGAAAGAATGCTTGTGGCTAACAGAAATAACAATTATCGATTGGAAGACCGTAGTTGCAGATATCTGAAAATTTGTATTTTTCTGTTAATAGTTTTTTTTTTTTCTTGTCTTCAAAGGAAAGTAATGTGGTGTCCACTCTGCATTGTGGGGTGGCGTTCTCTATTGACTAGCTGGCACTGCCAAGCTCCTATCTGTTTTTATTTCTTCAAGTGATGAATCTTTTGAGCAATGGGCACAATTTTGGAGGGCTTGAGCACCTGCCCACAAATATGTCTGTGCATTGCCTGTAAACCAATGGCTGAAAATCTATAAAGTTAAATGATTCTATTTTGTAGTACGTTTTTTTTATGTTTCACTATTACAAATTTTCCCCAAATATTTCCCAAATTTCCCATCACTGCAGGAAAGGAGCTGTGGGCAGTTGTAAGCAATGCCTTTGCTGTGGCTCACCAAAACCCAACATCTTTTGTATCAACTGTGAGAATTATAGAACGGGAAGAGGCTATTGACAGAACTCTGATGGAGGAACGAGTTGAAGGCAACGCCAGGTCCCTACCCCATGGACGACCTCGTTGCTGGAGAGCATGTTTCTTCCAGGTGCCTCTTATCTTATCAAATTTTCTTTCAAATAATAGATATGTTCCATGTGCCTCCACTAGACTAAACACAACATTATGATTAATGTTGCATTTCTGAAAAATGGATTATGCAGCAAAATCCACATGTTGCCATTTACAGTCAACTGAAAATTGTTAGGTTATTTTCCAGAACCGCTGGAAAATAGGATCAGGACTCGAAGCGCAGACACAGAGAGATGAATTTTAACAAAGATATTTACAGGTGCGTGGGTGGTGGGCGCGTCTCTACAGCCATGACGACATGAACAGGAACGAAGCGCTGGACGGAAAGGCCCCCACTCCAGCTGGGCAAAAACAAACACAAACATGACATGACAAAAACGGACCATGACAAAAATGACATCACATCTGCTCAGGGCTCAGGTAACGACCAGCCACGGCTCACCTGTTTTGTAAGTTTGGTCATGTGACGTTTGCAAGCTAGGCCACGAATTGTCTTTTCCTAAGCCCTGAGCAATTGTGATGTCATTCTCAGTCGACAGTTGCTGCTTAATTCATATTCCATAAACGCAGTATAATATCAGAAGACCATCTTTAGACTAGTAGGGCTGCATAAAACATATAAAAAGTCACTTTTTTACTTGACTTATCTTTTAACAATGTTTCTAATTTGAGATGACTAAATTCATGTATTTCATCCTTTTTAGGTACTAGAGGAGGCAGTGGCTGCTCGGTTTCGCAGTGTGTCTTACCTTCACACACAGGGTCCAGGTTTGGCAGCGCACCTCTCTACTCTGCAGCATGCTGTCATGACAGATCTGGCGACAGTACGCCACTTGCTGGAGCCCTGTGTACCGCCACATTACCACCTAACGAGTGTCTACCTTCGAGCGAGTCATCACTGTTTACATGCTCACTTGACACAGGTGAGATATTTCCTCAAGTGGGTTAGTGCACTCAAATGACAACAATTAATTATTTCCCTATTACTCTATCGATCACCAAAGGACTATACATATACACTATGAGTAATGTTTGTGGTGTAGGTTAGCAGTTGGGACTTGGAGAGTGGTGAGATTTTTGCTGTGCTCAACTGGGTACAACATGTCTACAACAGGTGAGGCCAATCAACTTCACAGACTGTATACTTAATTACATACCTGTTTGTATAAACCAGTTGATAGGTTTGACTGACTAAGGCCAACCTCCGTGCCATAAGTCAAACTACGTCTCAGCTGCTTATCCATCCATCCATCCATTTTCAGTACCGCTTCTCCTCACTAGGGTCGCAGGGGTGCTGGAGCCTATCCCAGCTATCTTCGGGCAGTAGGCGGGGGACACTCTGAATTGGTTGCCAGCCAATTGCAGGGCACACAGAGACGAACAACCCAATCATCCGCGCTCACACTCATACCTAGGGGCAATTTAGAGTGGTCAATCGACCTGCCATGCATGTCTTTGGAATGTGGGAGGAAACCGGAGTACCCGGAGGAAACCCACGCAGCCACGGGGAGAACGTGCAAACTCAACACAGAATGGCCGGAGCCGGAACTCATGACCGATGCTGTCTCTCACTGTGAGGTCATTGTGCTAACCAGTCGGGCCACCGTGCCGCCCTCAGCTGCTTATATTCATTTATTTTCTTCTTTAGCTAAAGTTCATGGCTGAGGGAGCCTGAAGAAGAAAAAGAAAAATTAAAAGCTTTACCATCCAATTTTGCTCTTTTGACAGTCAAAACTTGACTATATTGCAAATGTTGTTAGGAATTTCACAATGCTCAGTCAGCACCAAAGATCTTCTGTCGAAGTCAAAATTTATCCTTGCTAATCAGGACCGATAAAGCGATACTATGGAATGCTCAGAGCTTCAGTGGACCTCATAAATCCGGTGGAGAACACACATTTAATGTACTGTAATTACTGTACAATGTATTGGAAAGGAATGGAAAAGAAAGGCAGCATTATGTATAAAGCGCATTTCTCACACAAGGTAACTCAATGTGCTTCATGTTTGCAAGAACATGAGAAAATTGGTTAAAGAAACGTTAATCAGTTCTGTTGGCAGCTTATTACATTCAATGCAGCATAACGAGGAAATGCTGATGCACTAAGTTTGTACAATTTAAATTATTATTTATTAAAAATTGTTACTATTAACTATTCGGGCCCTATTTTGGTAGACTAGCAGGCGTGCGCTCGGCATAAAAAACGGGCGGAACTTTATTCTCATGGCAACGTAAGTCTCGTCATCTACCGTGTGCGTTTGTTCTGACCTTTCTCAGCCACCCTACTTTAGGGCGGAGAGACATCAGCTTTGAAAAGAAATGTAGTATTACAATCAATACATATCTAGACATAAAATAAGACAACGGCTTTTTATTAGCAATTTAGCAGGCACTCTAAGACCGGACCACGTGAATGGCTGACGTCGTCATGACCAAGAGGTTCAATGTCAAATGCTTATTTAAAAAAAAAAAAAAAAAAGAAGAATGTGTACTAAATATGTATAATTTCATCAATGTTATTTGCACTACAGACTACTGAGTTTTGAGATGTACACAACAATAGGTCTCCAAATTATATTTGTAATCAATTTAGCTCTGCAAAATGACTGTTTTTTTCCCTTTATTGACAAAAAAGGTTTACTTTTAAGTACAAAGAAAATGTGCATTAGTGCAAAATATATTACACATTTAGGGTTTAAAAAATGAATTTAATTAATGGACCACCTCCCTCACAAAACCTCTTTAGTGTCTACATTATTAAAGTCGTAACTTTAATTGTTTTTAATGGCGTAATGGCATTTTCTGTCATGTTTGTAAATGTCACTGTACATTGTGAAAAAAAATCGCAAATAAAAATCTAAATCGTAATATCTGTCAGAAAAATCACAATACAATTTTCTCCTAAAATCGTTCAGCCCTAGCGGACACATGCATGTGCAAATGTAAACATGAAAGAAAAGGAGCTTGGTCCTCTAGGTGGGGAATTCAAATTAAAATAAATAAATAAAGATGGAACAATAAATACCCAAATAGTGAGTTGCACTCATGGCGAGAAAGCATTACAGTTTCACCACAGCTATTCAAGTTCAAATTACCCTGGCAATACAAAGCATGCGTTCGTTGTATATATGCACACATAAAATATGTCATATTTTGGAGAGACTTCAAATTGCAATAAATTACGATTAATTATTTTTAAAACTGTGATTAACTCAATTTTTAATTGATTATATATATGTATATATATATATATATATATATATATATATATATATATATATGTCCCAAAATAATGTATACACTCTTTGAATCATTATAACTTATTTAATTTATGTATTTTGACTTTTGAAATAGAGTGATACAAGAGAAAGAATACATATTAAATGAATCTGAGACTAAAATATACAAAAACCTTAGGAAATTAACCTTTAATAAGATACGAACTACTTGGGGTCAATAACAGAATATTCATAATTATGAGTTTACATCAAGTGCTCAAACTGGTTGCCGTTCTGTTCAATACACTTTTCATATCTTGAAGAAATGGACCTACAAACGTCCAGCAACATTTCCAATTGGCATTTGAGCACATTCTTCATTGAGAGCGCTGGAATAAAACTCTTCCACTGAGCACGCTTCAAAATACGATGAACGCTAGATTTGGGAATACCTGTTTCACATGAAATTTGCCGAACCGATTTTCTCAGAGAATTTTGAACATTATCAATAACTTCTTGCTCTCTTGCTGGGCTTGTTGATGATCTGTGTCGCCCAGAATGACCCTTTCTCATACACTGGGTGCTTCCATGCTCCTCAAAGTTATCCAAGATGCATGAAATAGTGACACGTGATGGGGCGTTTCTGTGGAACTCTCTTGTGAAGCGTCTTTGTGCTTCAGCTTTATTCTCATATTTCCAGAATGTTTTTAAAATAAATTTCTTATGCTGGAATGTTAGTTGAGTATCCTCCATTATCAAGGGTTAGACAAATCTGAAATAGGAAAATCGTATTAATAACTATGAATATTTTTAGAGTGTATACATTATTTTGGGACACCCTGTGTATAGATATATATATATAAATATATACCATATTTTTATGGCCAAAAGACGCGCCGTATCAAAGGCCGCAGTACCAGTTGAGGGTGCTATTTCTGTATTTAATACATAGATAGAACGCACCATTGGGCGCAAACAGAACCGTGCAACCGAGCAGTCGCGCTAGCTGCTCAGTCGCGCTAGCGTGTTTTTAAAATGGCAGCAGGAGTTCGGTGGTACTTTATTTTAGCTTTTAACAACGTGCTGAAGTTGTCCTCATCCAAAAACGCACCAAGTCCTTGTCTTCTGTATCCAAGATAAACAGCTGGACACGTTCTCCACCAAACACGAGAGTCATTATCAGTCTGTCGCGCAGCCCCTCAGATGGGATGCCGACACAATGCCGGTGTGAGCAAGTCACTAATCAACAAACAATGTGCGGTCACGGTGTTACATCAAAACTAAAACTATCACCCCAAATCAACTGAATAGCATAATAGTGTAGGCCCAGCAAAATTCCGCCTCCCAGCCTACCATACAAAACCTTAGTTAACATGCATGCACACTAAAAGATAAGATAGCATGGCTAGCGTGGCTAGCTGTTTTTAAAAAGGCAACAGGAGCAAAACTGAGTTTGGTTGTATTTTATTGAACTATTTAACAATGTACTCACATTATTATTTATCAGTCATTATCCACAAATCCATCAAAATCGTCTTCTGTATCAGAAATAAACAGCAGGGCAAGTTCTCCCACAAACATGCCAGGTTCCCTCTCGTCATTGTCAGATTCTGTGACGCTGCTGCGCAGCTCCTCGCATATGCTGCCGCCTTTCTCCATACAGAGCTAGCAGACACTTTGCCTGCTTTGCACTGGGGGCGTGCCTTGTGGTGTTGTTCACGCCCATCGTTCCCCTCTCACGCCCGCCTGCTGTCGTTAGCCACGCCCACCTTCTCCCTATATAGTTCGCAGTCAGCCCAGCGGTGCACTTGGTCCACATAATGGGCGCTCCGCATCAAAAGGTGCCCCGTCTTTTTTGGATGTATAGACGACAAGTGGCGACTGCGCACCAGAGTACTCGAGACGGCACATTTTCCTGATGAAGCACACTTGTTTTTTTGGCATTGGCATTCCATTGACATTTTTTTCATTTTATTTAGCATTTTGTTTACAGGCGACTAGCTCCTTTGCACATGGCATTATTTATATTGTTAACAAGATACCTTTACACAAATCTAGGCCTTTGCAAATGGCATTACAGCATCTCGGCACAATATATTTGCAGAAAAAGATTTGTGAGAGATACCCTTTTTCTCCTGTTCTTTGTGACATTGTTCAAGTCATGCAAAGCAAGCTATTTGGAATGTTTATTGAAATGATTTTTGCAATTTTATTTTTCATTGAAAATAACATGTACCAGTTGGTCAATAAAAAAAGCAGTTAATATGCATTTCCTGCATTTATTTTGATTTTGGTCCTCAGGGGGAATTTATCGTGCATATATCGTTATCGAGGCCCAATTTATCGCGATATTGATTTTAGGTCATATCGCCCAGCCCTATATATATACAGTAATACCCCGGTTATCACGGTTAATGGGGGCCGAGACCACCCGCGAAAACTGAAAATCCGCGAAGTAGCAGCGCACCTTCAAAAATGCTTAAAAAAAAAAAAAGTGCGAAGTCGCGACGCACCTTCAAAAATGCTTAAAAAAATTATATATATATATATATATATATATATATATATATATATGGGTAGAGAGAGAGAGAATGAAATTCATGTTTGTTATGATCCACCAGCAGTGCTGGTAGATTGAGCAGGACTCTCCAAGCGCAGACACGGGAAAATGGATTATACAAAGACATTTATTAATAATCAAATAGACAATCTCCAATATGCAATCGTGAATCAACCGGGGCTATCGGCTATAGCGACTATGGAACTTAACTATCGAACGAGGGATAAACAAGGGCGCTGGCGGAAAATCACACCAGGGAGCAAAGGCAGTAAGGAGGAACGAATAGCGCTTGCAAAAGGCAAGGGAAAGAAACCAAAACGCAAATAGCTTACCGCACAAGGGTAAGAGGATTCCAATCGGGAAGCAAAGAACAGAAAACGCACCGAGCAGTAGCTGGCGGGAAAAACAACTCAAAACACGCAGTAGCAAGCGAACTATTAACAAGAGTGCGATCAAATTTCCCCATTGTGGGACTAATAAAGGACATCTTAAGAGCATGGGACATGAACGTGAGCGATGTGGGATAACGATCCGACGCTGGGGAGTCAGTGTCTTAAATAGTGTGTGCAATCAGTGAGTAAATAGGAGTCCGGTGTGGAGCTGGTGGGCGCGTCCCGCAGCTGCTGACGGCCTGGCCCGAGACGATCGCTGGGGGGACGCCCCCACAGCTGTCAAAACAAAAGCACATGGCATGACAGACACGGATCGTGACAATGTTATAACAAAAAAAAAAATACATTATTAAACCTTATTATTTTTTTATTCCCCAGCCATTATTTTTGTATTTATTCAATTACTTCTTTTTGTATTTATTTAATTACTTCGACTTTAACCTGCTGGTACGCCGTCCGGTGTGCCCTGTAAAATGAAAGGTGGCATTCTTCATTTATTTATTTATTCATTCATAACTGACAGCCTCGCGCTGCGCTCGTGCCCGGGCGGAAGAGGTGCTCCTCTCCGGCTTAATTGTCACGCACGCCGGACCTGCTCCCCCGAAGCGTGTCTCCGTTCGGTTGAACTCGGTTTCATTTCGCCCCGCCCGTGCCCGGGGAAGGTGCTCCGATTCGGCTTAACTGTGACACACGCCCGCCCTCCTCCCCCGGAGCTTCCATTCGGTTAAACTTAGGGGCCGCTTGGAACCGCCCGTGCCCGAGGAAGGTGCTCCTCTTCGGCTTACTGTGACGCGAGCATGCCCTCCTCCTCCGGAGCTTCCATTCGGTTAAACTTAGGGGCCGCTTGGAACCGCCCGTGCCCGGGGAAGGTGCTCCTCTTCGGCTTACTGTGACGCGAGCATGCCCTCCTCCTCCGGAGCTTCCATTCGGTTAAACTTAGGGGCCGCTTGACACCGCCCGTGCCCGGGAAAGGTGCTCCTATTCGGCGTAACTGTCACGCACACCGGCCGGCCTCCTCCGGAGCTCTCGTACGGTCCGAACCACGCGAAACGTCGCCCCGGATCGTGCCCGGGGGAACGTGCTCTTCTTCGTCCACTCTCCTCTTCGCCCACGCTCTTCTTCGGCGCACGCCGGCCGTCTAACCGCTCCAGCGCCCCCTCGTGCCGCTCGGCGAAACTACAATGCCCCCGAATATTTTTTAGACCCGTGAAGCACTAAACCCGCGAAAGGTGAACCGCGAAGTAGCGGGGTATTACTGTATATATATATATATATATATATATATATATATATATATATGCCTATTTGGCATGTACTGCAGGCCTGATAATCTTGCTTTGGCAGATCTGAAATGATGGGTAATCCAGAGCTGGTTTATGAAATGAAGGGAGAAGAGCTGGAACCTCTGATTTCTCCTGAGGGTTTAGAGCATCTTCAAAACAAATATGTTGCAAGCGTTCGGGTGAGTATTTGAAATTTTACAAAATAAGTTGTCTTATAAATGAGATGTTGTGAATATTAAAGTATTCAATTGAATATACAGTGAATCATGTCCCCGTTCAAATTAATACGGAGCCCCTCATAGCTTTCTGGTTGTTCTGTAGAAGAGTGTTTCTGAATGGATGCATAAAGCTCTGCAGGTGGAGCTGCAAGACTGGCAAAGGGACCAGGAGCCAGATACAGACCATGAAGGTTTTTACCAGACAAGTCTCCCAACCATCATCACCCAGGTAAGAGTCTTTTCCTTGCAATTGGTTGTACCGTCATGGTTCAACCACACGCCTACCAAATGTCTAATCCTCGTCATCATTTTCGAACACTAACAGATAGTCATTCAAACAGTCTTCTATCTGTTATGGGGTTATTATTATCCTGTCAGCCAACAACAAAGCTTCTGTTTTGCTCTATTCATCGAAAAGACATTGTCAAAGCTACTTTGTGGCTATATTTACAGTATTCATTTTAGCAAAATCCTGTTAATCAGTTTCAATCTATTTCAGTGATCACTGTGACAATTTCTTTCTTCAAAGGAGGGGTAACAACAATTTTGCCTTTGCTAAGATAAGGAGCAGGTTCAGTTACGTTCTCGGGCATGAGAAAAGCTTGTTCTCAGCACCTAATCATGGGTGATCCAACGGGATAATGACTCGAAACACATAGTTGAAATATTATTCTGAAGAGTCCTGATTTAAATACTATTAAGCATGTGACAAAGGAGCTGATACGAGGAATGGATAATGGTAAATGGGCTATCACTTGTATAGCGCTTTTCTACCTAAGTTACACTATGACCACATCTACCAAGTGATGACGTACCATTAGGAGCAAACAAAAAAAATACATTAATGATCGCACCTAACACTGTTATCACTGCATTTTTTTACTCTAGGTTCTCTGTATGGAGTAATGGGAGCCTCTCAAAGAATGAATTTCACTGTTTCCATCAGCCATTCAGAGCATAACAGTATCATGACTTGTAACTGACAGAGCTTAGGGTTATATTTTGCAGTGAATTTTATGTCAGTGTGCTGAGCTTTAATTTCATTGATGAATGTTCTCAAATGATGCAAATAAATCTTTGAGCAGCACTCATAGATACACCTTATAAGAGAAAATTTGAAATAATTTTCTTACCGATCCTGCAATTGGCTGGCAACCAGGTCAAGGTGTAGCCCGCCTACTGCCCGTAGACAGCTGGTATAGGCTCCAGCACGCTGCAACCCTTGTGAGGAGAAGCGGCTCGGACAATGAATTGATGGACAGATTCTTATCGATAAAATGTGCATTTAGCGTTTCTCCCAGACTTATTGGTACAACTGTATGCCAAACATGGTGGAATTTTCACAGTAGAGATAGATAATAACATGAAAACGCAACAGCGAAAACAATGTTTTCATTTCGGCGGACTTAGCGAGTGAAAATGTAAGATGGCTGCCAGTGGCTTTACTTTTCACGACGGCGGGTAAGCGGCATTGTTAGTCCATTCATATGTAAGTCCGTGCTGTTCACCTGACAGTCAAGTCCAGAGTCATATGATGTAAACGAATTTATTTGGATGATTTTTTTTTTTCATTTTAACATTTTTCACATAACCAAATCAATTACGTCGAGGCATATAGGTCTACATTAATTATGAAATACAATTTATTTAGAAACAGTTTGTGTTGTGTGGCTTGCTGTCTATCCCTCGCCGCTCTCTCCTGGCTGCTCGTGCGCTCCTCCAACAACCACTAAATAGTCACACCCAGCCATTCACCAGTGTGAGTGGCACTGGAGGCATAGTTGGGTGCAGTGTCTTCCCGAAGGACACAATGACATGTGACTCAGATAGAGCACAAAATGAACAGTGGTCCTGCCTTGTCCTCTGAGCAATGGCTGGCCTACGGCATATTTTATTCTATTTGAGAGATTTTTTTGTAAATGTGCCTGACAACTTGATATAATAAAAAAAAATAAAAAAAACAGGCCCAATGAGTGTTCAAAGTTCGGTAAGTTTTTGAGTGTTTTTAGGTCGGAAAAATGTAATTCATTTGCAGAATAATGAAACAAAAAGAATTTCTACAAAAACAAAAGTGACCTTTAAAATAATAGTCAGAATATTTCATTTTATCTTTTCAGAAGAGTCTTCAAAGTTCCTCCAAAATGTATTTGTTGCTGTAAAGTTTCTCCTGTACAAAAGGGCCTGCACTTAAAGGTGGATGGTGCAGTGGTGGCGTGATGTCAGTGAATTCTGTTTGTTTTATATGCTAGATGTTGGAGGAAAATGCCCGTGTGGCCCTGATGATTGGCGAACCGCTCAGGAACCAAACAATACAAATGGGGCTATATGAATTGGAAAACCTTCTGAACAGGTTTGTCTTTGTTGTTTTTATGGCTACCTTGCCCTTGCAAATACCAAGCATTCAATTTTATTCTCAGTTGTGGCACATGTAAAAGTATAGAAAAAGTTTGGCCAATTCCTTCATTTTGATTACATTTGGGTTAACATTAGAAGATGATGAGACATGTCAAGAATTCATCTCACCCCAGGTATTTACATCTGGAACAGTTATACAACAGAACTATGTTTCGCAAAATTTTATTGAGCAAAGGCGACCATTTTACATCTCCAGGCCCATTACCAAAGAGAAATGTCAGAAAAACTATGAAATAGTCACGTTTCATATTTTTCATATATTTATGTGAAAATTGGGGCCTGTTCAGTTGAATACAGTTTATATATACCTGCAGGTAGCAATGAGTTACTCTCTATGAAGGCAACAGGTGGATACTCGGGTTTATTGCTTCTGCTATCTATTGATCGACTACTTTTTCTCCCTCTCACTATACACCACTGGAAATGATGATGAAAAGATATATTTTTAATTGAACATTCTGAATTGCCCTTATTTGTGTTTGTTAGCACGGATGGTTAATTCGTCTTTGTGTGCCCTTCGACTGGCTGGCAACCAGTTCAGGGTGTACCTCGCCTACTGCCCAAAGGCTCCAGCACGCCTGCGACCCTCGTGACAACAAGCAGCTCAGATAATGGGTGGATGGATGGATTTTTAATTATCTTCTGATAAATTAAGTGAAATTTGATACATTCCCAAATTTCCCACTGCACACTTGTCAGTCACGGCCCTATTCGGAATCAATGACCTAAATTACATTATTTTAATCTAACTCCAAATTATAAGGTGAGTAAAGTATTGGTTCAGATTTTAACCTTGATGAGGGTCTAGATTAAAGAAAATGGATTAGCATTTGCACGCACATCAGGCCGGACAAAACAATGGAAGGTGAGAGCCGAGATTCACACCCCATACCTCAGAACTGTGAGGCAGGTATGCTAAATGCCACCATTCTCCCTTATCCATAATGTATGCCCTTTAATTAATTTTGTTTGTATCATACAGCTGAGTTATGTCATCCAACATTCCTTCTAATTTTCCCTGCTTCTGAACATTCAGATAAACTCCCTGTGCATCCCTTGGACCACGGTGCGCAATATTGCAGTATTGTTGAAAGTATTAAATATACACCACATGCAAAGACAAATGAGAGGGAAAAAAAGTTCTAAACATACCAATTGTATCATGATTGTGTGCACAGAATTTCGAACCCCAAAGCAGAGCCAAAAACAATTGCGAGCAAAGACAGAACTTTATTCAAACAAGAGAGCACTATAACTAGTGATGGGTCCAACGACACCGTCGATGCGCGCGCCGAGCTTCCAGGGCAAACCCCGTGTCGGTGCGCGTACTGCTTTGAGAAAGTCACGTGACCACTACCAGAATCGTGTCGACACAGCGGTCGCGCGCCAAACTGTGTTCATAAGGAAGCGCATCTGTCAACAGGATGGACGCTCAAAACAAGCATCGAGTTATTGGCGCGTTACTTTGCGTTAAAGATCCGCAAGATGGAAGACGTCACTGTTGATGCGCACTCAGAGGTGCAGCGCTATATGACAGCAGGACACGTTGCATGTACGGAAGACCCGCTCTTATACTGGAAGTCCATGGAGGCAACATTCCCTCACCTATTTATATTAGCCACACAGGCGTTGTGCACACCGGCCTCTTCAGTGCCTTGTGAGAGGATCTTCTCAAAGGCGGGGGAAATTGCCTCAAAAAAAGAAATAGACTGAATAACAAAACGCTGGAGAAACTAATTTTTGGAATAAAAATCTTTAATTACAATGAGTCCATTGTCATTCACAACACTTTTACTTGGGCATTCAGACAGATGTTCTCTTAATTTATCAACTGCGTCTCGAATATCAAAGATTTTTTTTATGAAATTGCGTGTATGTAAAAATAATGTGAAAGCAAATGCCTAATCAGAATCAGAAATCTCTGTCATTGTACTCAAGTGTGCAACGAGATTAGAGAGCTCCCCTCTCCAGTGCAATACAACAATAATTCAATTAAATATATAAATTAGATAAATAAGAGAATAATTAGTGCGATGGAAAGTTATACGAAATAGGATATATAAAAACACATGACGTCGCTAATCAATGGAATTGGATAAAATGAGTTTGATAGATCAGTGTCAGATGACCCTGTCAAATGTTTCCTGCAAGTCCACCAGGAGTCAGTATTCAGCAACACAGTGTCAACACAGTGTCAATACATTGTGTCACTGTGTCGAAACGATACAGGATGCCTCATCTACCCATCACTAGGAGAAAGGGTGGGGACTAAAAAGAAAACGAAAATAAGTCCTAACTTCACAAGAGAGGACAATCAAATGTAACAAAGACAGGAAATACTAAAACCGTAATTTACTTATGTGAGACCAAGTTACGTGGCGGATGACGGACGCACACAATTGGCTAACAAAACCAGGCAAGCAGCAACAATATTCCAGCAACAAACTTCCACTTCTCCAGCACCTTTATACCCAGCTGATTGGGATGACAAACAGGTGTGCACTGCAGGCTCCACCCAATCCACCAGGCCCAGGGACTGGAAAAACAAATGTTAGTCACTGAACATGACAAATTGTATAGCATCCGTATAGTACTTTTATGACCTTCACTCCTGCTCCGTAGAGTGTGTTACTGTCGCCACTCTCAATTGTTATTGGGTTTGTCCAGCAAAAAGAGTGCGTAAAAACGCAAGAGGAGGACTCTAATGCAACTCAAAGATGTAGGCAAATTATAAAATTTGAAATAAAAGAGCTCAGCGGCATGAATACATATAAAACGTGACATGACATATGGTAGGGTTATCCAAAGTGACTAATTCAGGAAAATACCCTGCTGATTAAAATTACCACCAGGTGACAAGCAAAGGACTCCGCCCACTGTCACTTGAAGGAAAAATCAAAGGAAACAAATGACCAGTAGAGGGCAGATCAAAACAGGATATGGCACAGGAAATGAGCTATGATTTTCCATCCATCCATCCATCATCTGTACCGCTTCTCCTCACTAGGGTCGCAGGGGTGCTGGAGCCTATCCCAGCTATCGTCGGGCAGTAGGCGGGGGACACCCTGAACTGGTTGCCAGCCAATTGCAGGGCACACAGAGACGAACAACCATCCGCACTCACACTCATACCTAGGGGCAATTTACAGTGTTCAATCGGCCTGCCATGCATGTTTTTAGAATGTGGGAGGAAACCGGAGTACCCGGAGGAAACCCACGCAGGCACGGGGAGAACATGCAAACTCCACACAGGATGGCCGGAGCTGGGATTGAACCCACGCCCGATGCTGTCTCTCACTGTGAGGCCATCGTGCTAACCAGTCGCCCACCGTGCCGAGCTATGATTTTATTAATAATAAAAAAAACCTGTGTACTATTATGGCCCACTCGTGCGTATTTAGAGGGGTTTTACTTTTGCGCCGTTATCCTTTGATGTTTCATCATGACTGAAACTGTACGTTCTTAATTAAGAATTGGGCCAATGAAAGGGGAAAAAAATTTCGATTTTAGAAATACAGTGAACCCTCGGTTATCGCGGTTAATGGGGACCGAGACCACCCGCGAATACTGAAAATCCGCGAAGTAGCGGCGCACCTTAAAAAAATGCTTAAAAAAAAAAAGTGCGAAGTAGCGGCGCACCTTCAAAAATGCTTAAAAAAAATAAAAAAGAAAAAAAAAAAATATATATATATATATATATATATACGGGTAGAGAGAGAGAGAGAGAGTGAAATTCATGTGAGAACAAAAAAACTAAACAAATTATTATTAAAACTTATTTTTTTATTTCCCAGCCATTATTTTTGTATTTATTCAATTACTTCTTTTTGTATTTATTTAATTACTTCGACTTTTACCTGCTGGTACGCCGTCCGGTGTGCCCTGTGAAATGAAAGGTGGCATTCTTCATTTATTTATTTATTCATTCATAACTGACAGCCTCGCGCTCCGCTCATGCCCGGGCGGAAGTTGTTCCTCTTCGGCTTAACTGCCACGCACGTCGGCCGGTCTCCTCCTGAGCTCTCGCACGGTCCCGAGCAAAGCGAAATGTCGCCGCGCTCGTGCCCGGGCGGAAGGTGCTCCTATTCGGCTTAACTGTGACACACGCCCGCCCTCCTCCCCCGGAGCTTCCATTCGGTTAAACTTAGGGGCCGCTTGGAACCGCCCGTGCCCGGGGAAGGTGCTCCTCTTCGGCTTACTGTGACGCGAGCATGCCCTCCTCCTCCGGAGCTTCCATTCGGTTAAACTTAGGGGCCGCTTGGCACCGCCCGTGCCCGGGGAAGGTGCTCCTCTACGGCTTAACTGCCACGCACGCCGACCGGAGCTCTGGTACGGTCCGAACCGCGCGAAACATCGCCCCAAATCGTGCCCGGGGGAACGTGCTCTTCTTCGTCCACTCTCTTCTTCGTCCACTCTCCTCTTCGGCGCACGCCGGCCGTCTAACCGCTCCAGCGCCCCTTCGGCGAAACTACAATGCCCCCGAATATTTTTTAGACCCGCGAAGCACTGAAGCCGCGAAAGGTGAAGCGCGAAGTAGCGAGGGTTCACTGTACTCCATGACGGGAACGTGGCATCAAATGCGATTTTGTTTTCAAGCTATACTCATGCACAGATAATAGTAATGTATATGCCCAGCCATAGATATTGTGTATGATGGACTAATTCTCATGGGTTTGTGTCAGTTTGAGATTTATTATGGCTTTCTTTTTTAGTGATCCAATTCTAATGTGCCGGTACCCCCAAGACCTTGCGCTGTCTCCCAACTGTCACAAACATGCTTAATTAGACTTGTCTCAATTCGCCTGGTTTTAATACAAGACAATAAACTTTATTTATACAGCGCATATCACAACAGCTGGAGCGGCAACAAAGTACTTTCCATATGGTGTCATATAAATTTGCTGTAAATTAAAACACAATTAAAACACATCTACAATGAAACTAGAAGAACACCAGAACAGTCACAGTCATGTCTTGAGTCAAAAGATAAAGAATAAAAATGTGTCTTCTAACGAGTGTTAAAAGTGGACAGCTGTGCTTAGTCCTCGGCCCCTCCAGTTACAGTTTAGTAGGACGTTGGACAACAAAACACACCTCTCAGTCTCAATTGGTTCAAACATAAGTTGCTATCCTGTTGTGTATCTTAACCAGAAAGCTGATTTTTTATTGTCTTGTCTTTTCATCATCTTTGGGTGTCAAACCCTAGTGCCAAATCTAGATTAAATAAATTGTTTAAATACTTTTGGAGGGGCAATATGTTGCATTAACTTACATTATTCATTCATAGATTTCAAGAAGCTCTGATGGAATTTTGGAAAGAGCGTCGCAGCAATCCTATGAAGAGCAAAAGCAAGTTCTACCTCCACTATCTACTCGCCTCCATTAGCAACTGTATCATTCTCAAGTAAGAACAATTCAGCATGCTTGTGTTTAAAGTCTAAATTTTTGGAATTTGAACTTTATAAAATGGAAAATTTTAAGTCGTGCTTAGGGTACTGTATAAGCCCTGTTTAGAAATATCAATGATCCATTTGTGATCTAGGACATCATTTACCGGTAGTTAAACCTTAACGTCTTCCGATCAAACCATGAACAAAAGTGAAAGCAAAGATGTGCTGTGCATGATGATGATTTTTTTTCCAACTTCAGTGAGCTACTTCAAATGTTGATTAGAGGAGAATGATGAAACTCCCTTTTTATCCCGGACAACGCAGTAAAACAAATTCCTGTGTCTGTGTCTTTGTCTGGATGCTCACATATCTGTGGGCACATTAAGGCAACATCAGGCTTACTTTAAGTGAGATTTTTAGGTTGTGAAGCAGAGCAACTTGTGCGCAACACAACGACTCTAGTAGTACAATCACAGACTCTCTTTATTTGATATGCGAGGTGACACCAAAAATTGAAAGAGGAAACCACCAGAAACAATGAATATTTAACAGGAAGGACTAAGCCTGAATAATGTGACAGGACACCTCACATCACCACAGTCTGAAAAGATTTAAGAAGTAAAAGGATGTTAATTGAGATTGCTTTGGGAAGGATATCGAGCAAGACACCAAATCCCAGACTGCTTTCAGACTGCTGTGAATAGCCATCACAATCTTGGGGTTGGTCAAACAGTCCATTTTAAGACAAACCTATACGTGCCCTTGTGTATTTTGAGTGTACACATTTGAATAATTGAAAAGTTTATGAAAATGACATTTTAATCTTAAAACAGTTAAACATTTTTCAGATCGTTGTGAGATACAGACCAATATAATCAATATCTATCCATCCATTCATCATCTGTACCGCTTCTCCTCACAAGGGTCGCGAGGGATGCTGGAGCCTATCCCAGTTATCTTCGGGCAGTAGGCGAGGTACATCTTGAACTGGTTGCCAGCCAATTGCAGGGCACACGTAGACGAACAACCATCCGCGCTCACACTCATACCTGGGGGCAATTTAGAGTGTTCAATCATCTTGCCATGCATGTTTTTGGAATGTGGGAGGAAACCGGAGTACCCGGAGGAAACCCACGCAGGCACGGGAAGAACATGCAAACTCCACACAGGCAGGCCGGAGCCGGGATTGAACCCACGACCGCTGTTGTCTCTCACTGTGAGGCCATCGTCCTAACCAGTTGGCCTCTCTGACAACCAACTCAATCTCCCAGGTTGCCGCACCCACAAAGCAGGCAGGGGAGAGAATCAGATCCGGATCTTCCATACTTGAGGTGGGTGTGTGCATTCTTGAAAACGCATCGGCCTTAATATTCTTGGAACCTGGGCGGTAAGCTAGAGAGAAGTCAAACCTGATCAGCAACAAAGACCAGCGTTGAAACGTCGAGCGGACTGTAGGTATGAGAGATTCTTGTGGTCGGTACAAACGAGGAAGGGTATTTGCAAACTCTCCAACCAGTGACTCCGATCCTGCAGCGCCAACACGACCGTCAGCAATTTATGATTTCCCACATCATAGTTCCTCTCTGCTGGACTGAGCCGCTGTGAGAAAAAGGGGCAGGGTTGCAACTTGTGGGTGTCTGAATGCCTCTGGGACAACATGGCTCCCACTCCTGTGTCGGACACAGGGAAGGGTCTGGGTGCTTGAGCATATGGGCGCTCGTGAATAGTGATTTGAGTTTTATAAAAGCTTTGTCCGCCTCCAGTGTCCAACAGAAAGGGGACTTGGTGGAGGTAACTTGAGTTAATGGAACTGCTTCCTTACTGTAGTCATAGATGAAACAGCGGTAAAAGTTCACAGAGCCTGGGAACTGTTGACTCCTTGTGGTTGCTGGGAGACGCCAACTGGCAACTGCTTCAATCTTAACCAGGTCAGGCTTAAGCTGACCCTTGGGGATGATGAAACCCAATAAGCCTACAGAGGGGACATGGAACTTGCATTTCTCCAGCTTGACGTATAATCTGTTTTCAAGGAGTCTCTAAAGAACCAACTTAAGATGCTTTCAATGCTCCTTGTGGGAACGGGAAAAGATAAGAGTATCATCTAAATAGATGAAAACAAAGCGGTTCACCATGTCATGAAAAAGCTAATTCATAAGTCTTTGGAACACTGCAGGGGCGTTAGTGAGGCTGAAGGGCATGAACAGATACTCAAAATGGTCGAGGGGAGTGTTGAAAGCGGTCTTCCACTTTCCATTCCCAACCTTTACGGATATGAATGAGGTGGTAAGCCTTTCGGAGGTCTAACTCAAAAAAGATTTTGGCACGATGAAAAGGCTCAAAGGAGGGATCAATGAGAGGTGAAAGTCAAGTCAAGTCAAGTCATTTTTATTTGTATAGCCCTTAATCACAGACAGTCTCAAAGGGCTTTACATAGCCACAATCGACATCCCCGATCTTAACCCCCAGGAGGGCAAGGAAAAACTCACAAAACCTCATTAGGGGAAAGGTGAGAAACCTTGAGAAGGGACCACAGATGGGGGAATCCCCCTTCCAGGATGACCAGGCTGCAATGGATGCCAACTGGGCAACATTTGACACATACAATGATGCTATGCAATAATAGATGAGATAAAATAAGAGTCAATTGAATGAAGTGCTGCAGGAAGATGACTTCAGTGAAGTGGGTCCTCATCCAGGGCCGTAATATCCATGGCAGCATATCCGAAGATGAGCCTTCGATCTTGTACCAGTCAGTTGGTGTAAATTCAGTACAGCCACTTCCAAGTGAATCGCCATCACCTAATTCGGGGAATTGGGAACAGAAAAGAAAGAACAGAAATAGCAAACAGGCCAACAAGTAGTTCAATGAAGTGCTGAAATATAAGGAAATCAGAAAAGGCGCTGCATGAAGACGACTTCGGCAGAGCAGGTCCCTTCCCGGTTCGTCAGTGCCGTAATCTTCAAAGCATGTCCCCATCACCTAATTCCCAAGCAGGGGAAGGAGGGGGAAGAAAAGAGAAGAACCGGCAGTAAACAGGCCAACAAATAATTAAATTAGATGCTAAAGTATATAAATAAATTGATCAAATGTCGCGCTGCAGGAAGACGACATCACTGGAACAGGTGCATGCCCAGTTGGTCAATGCCTTAAACTCCCTAGTGGGTCACCGTCACCTAATCCCCCAGCCGGGGGAAAAGGGGGCAGAAAAGAAAACAAAAGAGAAAAAAAAAAGCGGCAGTAAACAGGCCAACAAATATTTCAGCTAAATGCACAAGAGTATAAATGCGTCTTTAATAGTGTTTTGAACATTTCTACTGAAGTGGCGCCTCTAATATCTGAGGGTAGTGCATTCCAAAGCATTGGTGCCCGAATAGAGAACGCTCTCGAACCTGCGGACTTCTTTTTGGCTCGCGGGATCACTAAAAGACCAGCATTTTGTGAGCGAAGGTTTCGGGACGGAACATATGGTACCACGAGGTCAACGAGATAAGAAGGTGCTAAGCCGTGCAATATTTTAAAAGTAAGTAGCAGAACTTTAAAATCACATCTCAAGTGGACCGGAAGCCAATGCAAATTGGCTAATATCGGGGTAATATGATCAAACTTTCTCGTCTTAGTTAAGAGTCTAGCTGCTGCATTTTGAACTAACTGCAGACTTTTAATACTAGACATGGGGAGACCCGAGAGCAAAGCGTTACAATAGTCGAGGCGAGACGTAACAAACGCATGGATTACGATTTCCGCGTCACACGTTGATAGAATTGGGCAAATTTTAGCAATGTTACGCAGATGAAAAAACGCAGTTCGAGTAATATTTTTAATGTGCATTTGAAATGACATAGTTGCGTCAAATATAACACCGAGATTTTTTGTTGAATCCTTTTGGATAATATTACATTTATCGATATTCAGAGTGGTGTCTTTGAAAAGGTACCGATGACGCGCTGGTCCAATGATGAGCATCTCGGTTTTATCTGAGTTAAGACGCAAAAAATTGAAAGACATCCATTGTTTAATTTCGGCAAGGCACGCCTCTAATTTATAGCAGTCGCGCGGATTCGTTATATCCAACGGCATGTATAATTGCGTATCATCAGCATAACAGTGAAAACTAATGTTATATTTCCGTATAATATCACCAAGCGGTAGCATATAGATGCTAACCAATAGAGGTCCAAGTACCGATCCCTGCGGAACTCCACATGTGATCTTACAAAGATCCGAAGTCGTATTGCCATGAATTACACGGTGCGTCCTCTCCGACAGATACGAATTAAACCAAGAAAGCGCTGAACCTGAAATGCCAACACACGTTTCAAGGCGTTTTAATAATATGTTATGATCAACTGTATCAAAAGCGGCACTAAGATCGAGTAAGAGTAATATTGATGAGGTGTCGGCGTCCATAGCTATGAGAAGATCATTAGTAACTTTAGCAAGGGCCGTCTCAGTAGAGTGGTCGGCTCTAAAACCCGATTGGAAAGGTTCAAATTGATTATTAGCAGTCATATATTCATTAAGTTGTTGCGCTACGACTTTTTCAAGAATTTTTGCAATAAACGGAAGATTTTAAACCGGCCTATAGTTGTTGAGACTCTCTGGGTCAAAGTTTGGTTGCTTAAGTAACGGTCGGATAACGGCGGTCCTAAAAGCTGCTGGTACTACACCCGTGGTAAGTGATAGATTAATTATATTTAAAACAGACGGTCCGAGGGTCGTAAACAGTTCTTTAATTAGTTTGTCAGGAAGCGGATCGAGCACACAAGTTGTCGGTTTTGCCGCACTAACCAATTTTGTTAGGCTCTCAAGAGATATTTTTTTAAATTGACATAAGGTTATCGGACAGTTATCAGCCCGAATGTCCCTATTAACACCATTTGTCGCGGAATTCGACGGAATTTTAAGAACAGTGTCTTTAATCTCATCACGAATACATTCTATCTTCTGAGTAAAAAATTGCATAAAATCGTGAGCTGAATAGGAAGAGCTATCCGAGGTTGGTCGCTGTTGCGTTAGCATTGCTACGGTATCAAATAAATATTTAGGGTTGTTTTTATGTAAGACAATTAATCTAGAATAATGATTAGTTTTGGCTAGATCAAGCGCTTCTTTGTATATTAGTAAACTATCGCACCATGCCTGACGGAAGACCTCAAGTTTGGTCGCACGCCATTTGCGCTCAAGCTTCCTACAAGATCGTTTCAGTATGCGCGTTTCCTCTGTAAACCACGTAGTAAGCCTCTTTGGACGAGTTTTAGTTTTTAAAGGCGCGACGGAGTCAAGCGCATTTAACAAAGCGACATTAAAGTTGTTTGTGAGATCATCAATCGTACCAATATAATTAGGAAACGAAGCAGTTGCTAAAGGGAGTAGCTCAGAGAACGCAACGGTGGTTGAGGAGCTAATGTTACGGCTGCTATAATTCTGATTATGGTCAGAACGATGACAGTGAGCCAAGACTTCAAATTTAATAAAGTAATGGTCAGATATAGCACTGGTATATGGTAATACAATTATTTTTGAAGATGCTAAGCCTCGGGTTAATACCAAACATATCAATGATTGTCCGAAACGCCACGGTAAGTGGTTCCGACGGGAGATTCATATGAATGTTGAAGTCGCCCATGATAAGTATATTATCCCCATGAGTTACTAAATCAGCTACGAATTCAGAAAATTCATCTAAAAAGCCTGAGTAAGAGCCAGGTGGACGATAAAGAACGGCAAGATAAAATGGCAGCTCGGCTGAGGATCGCATAATGAGAACTTCAAATGTTTTAAAGCAGGGATGTCCAAACTTTTTGCAAAGCGGGCCGGATTTGAAGTTGCAAAATGTGCGGGGGGCCGACCTCGGCTGACATTCACTGCATAAACAACAATATATTCAAACACATTTTAGCAAGCGATTCTGTGTTTCACATTTTGCTTTTTTATTTGCATTTAAACCATCAAACATGTATTTTGGTTCATTTTAAATATGAACATCACATGCAATTGAATATTTGCTTAGCTTTTTATTCTTAAACAGAAGTAATTATACTCTTGAGTGCAAATAATATTTGAACATGAATTATATTATGAACATGAATTATATTATCATCATGGGAGTTCAATGTCCACAGAATTTTTGAAAAACAGAAATGATTACCACAAGTGCAGGACTAATTTGATATATATGACATATCAAATATAAATGTTGATTGAAAATTTTATTCTGGAATGAAAACCGACAACTTGTCTGAATTTGTGACTGAACAAAACAAAATTAAGTCAGTTATTTTAATGACAAATGACTTGCCTGCATTAATGTGACGGGTGATACTGAGATCTGGACTGCAGCACAAAGGCCAGGTCTGGCTCAAAGGCAGAAGTATTAATGCGCAAGATGTCTCGCAGATGAGAGTCTGTGAGCCGTGTCCTCAGACGACTCTTATTTAAGTTCATTACAGAGAATGTCTTTTCACACAAATACGTCGACCCAAACAAGCTCAACATTTTCTTAGCAAACTCTCGAATCTCTCGAAACCTGCCTTTATCCAGCTCTCTGTAAAAGTTGGCAAGAGAAAGTTGCTGGCTACGGCTCTCGGCGTCACACTGCAACTCAATGAGCTCCAGCTGTAAATGGGCTGGAACATTGTCTGTGTCCATGGAGAAAGGTGATGAAAAAAGAGCGATGTCCTTCTCAATAACTGCAAAATCCCGAAAGCGTTGTGTGAACTCTTCAGCCAAAGATTTCATATCTGATGCGTACCTCTTCGTTTGTGCACTGATATTGCTCTCTGGGAATCTGATTATGATTTCTTGCAGCGCTGAGAAATGTGCAGTATTGGGCTGGGTCTGCGACAGGTGTCTTTCAAACAGTTTGAGCTTGATTCCAAAGGCTTTGATGTGTTGGTTTATGACTCCGTCTGGTCCCTGGAGACTGGTGTTCAGGACATTAAGGTGCTTTGTAATGTCAACTAGAAAACCCAAATCAGCTAGCCACATGGGGTCACTTAGTTCTTGTATAGGTTGTCCCTTTTCAGCCAAAAACTCACAGATTTGCTGCTTAAGAGAGTAGAAGCGCGACAGTGCAGAACCCCGACTAAGCCATCGCACGTCAGTGAAATAGACAACATCTCCATATTCTGCATGAACATTGCTGAGAAACTGTTGAAACTGGCGGTGGCATAGCGCTCTGGAGCGAATATAGTTAATAGCCTTTATCACCGGTTTCATAACATGTTCGTATTGGAGATGTTTGGCACACAGAACTTGCTGATGAATGATGCAATGGAGTTTTACAGCGCTACCCCCTTCTTCACTTACTTTGTTACATATTAGTGTCGCTAATCCACTTCGTTCGCCAGCCATGGATGGTGCGCCGTCCGTAATAATCCCAGAAATTTTATTCCACGGGAGTTTTAAGTCATCCACGGCAGCGCAAACAGAAGAGAATAGGTCTGTTCCTCTCGTTTGGGCTTTCAGGCTCTGCAGGTCAAGTAGTTCTTCAGTAACGTTCATTTCATTGTCCACTCCTCTCAAAAAAATAAGCAACTGGGCAGTGTCCGAGGCGTCTGTGCTTTCGTCGCAAGCCAGCGAAAAAAAATCAAACTCCTTTCCTTGGACCCCCAATTGTCTTTTGATGTCTGACGACACTTCCTCAATCCTGCGTGCTACGGTGTTACGTGCCAGGCAAACTTTGGCAAACTCTTGCTGCTTCTCGGGACATATTTTCTTCGTCATAGTCATCATGCAGTCTTTGATAAATTCACCCTCGGTGAAAGGTTTGCAATGCTTCGCGATCAGTGTTGCTACCTCGTAGCTAGCTTTCGTGGCATTCTCATTTGACTCTCGGGCTCTTGCAAAATACTGCTGCTGTGAGAATAAACCCGCTTCAAGTTGCGCCAATTTCTTGCTGCGTTCCTCCCCGGTCAAATTGTCATACATGTCAGCGTGTTTCGTTTGGTAATGTCGTTTGACATTGAACTCTTTAAAAACAGCCACGGTCTCTTTGCAAATGAGACAGACACAGTTGTTACGTATTTCTGTGAAGAAATAGTCCAATTTCCACACATCTTTGAAGCGTCGACCCTCGCAGTCAACTTTCCTTTTTTTGTTTATTGTCGCCATTTTATAAATTGGGGGTAAAGGTCACCCGGGCTGATGCCTTGTAGTGATACTGCCTCTAGTGGGTAAATTAAGAACAGCAGTTAGGAAGAGCGCGCACTCAGTACTGTATATGTGCGGGCCAGAATGTATTAATTTTATTACAGAGGCTGCGGGCCGGATTAAGTTTGACCCCGGGCCGCATTTGGCCCCCGGGCCGGACTTTGGACATGTCTGTTTTAAAGGAATTGCTAAAACGAGGACTAAGTTTTAGGTTAGATTCGGAAATGAGGGCTACACCCCCGCCTTTCTTTTGAGGGCGCGCAACATGCGAGCTCACGAAGTTTGGAGGCGAAGCCTCATTTAGCGGTAAAAACTGATTCGGTTTTAACCAGGTCTCGCAAAGACCAATCATGTTATGGTCTCTAATAAGGTCATTAACTAACAAGGCTTTCGATGAAAGCGATCTAATATTTAAAAAAACGAGTTTCAGTAAAATAGGTCTATCTAAGTTATTCCGCGCAACAGGACTCCTGGTCATAATATTAAGGAGATTGCCTTGCCTAGGTCCCGGATTGTACCTCGAGCAACTATAAACGCGGCGAGAAATTCTGACGGTCGGAATCCGATAGTTATTTACCAGCTTTCGAGTGCTATTATTTTGAGAGAACGGCTCGTCGTCAATAAAACCGACCGAGGAGGAATGCTTAAACCCATCATGTATTGCCACCTCAGTAGAAATTATATCAGTATGAGATGTAACAGCGTATGGTGTGTAGCGCTCAAATCTAGAAGAAAAGCTATGTGTGTTGTCTAAGTCTAGCATAGCGCTAGTTAGCTCTAGCCTTACAGACTCCATACCCTTCCTTACAGGCTCACTATTCACCTGCAGCCCGACCTGCTCTAATATGAATAGTCATGGAAGGCTCAAACAATAATCTATGTTTCTAGAAAGAGTGATGGCGCCTTCCCAGTTAGGGTGAAGGCCGTCCATCCTCAGCAGGTCGGGTTGGCCCCAGAAAGAAGGCCAGTTATCTATAAACTGCAGTCCCTGCTCACTACAAAAACTAGCCAGCCACTTATTTAGCGAGAATAATCTACTAAACCTCTCATCATTGCCTCTCGCAGGCAAGGGGCCAGAGACAATTACTCGATGCCGACTCATCTTTCTGGCGAGATCACAAGTCCTTGCTATGTTTTTCTTTGTGATCTCTGATTGCTTCATCCTAATGTCATTGGAGCCAACGTGTATCACTATATCTGAAAAGCTAGCGTTGTTTGCACTGCGCTGGTGTCTAGGTGTCTTGCGCGCTAGCTCCATAAGATTAGCTTCTATGTCGGGTGCTCTGGCCCCAGGAATACACATTACTGTGGCTGGATTTTCAAGCTTAATGTTGCGGGTAATGGAGTCACCTATCACTAAGGTGCGGGAGCCATGAGACCGAGGTGGAATGGAACTGCTATGTGTCTTAACAGGCTCACCGCGATTAACAAGCCGTTTACGGCCAATGCTAACCGGACTAGCAGGTTGGCTACAACCCGTGCTAACAGTCGTGTCCGCCACGTTTACGCTTACCACATTACTCTGCTCTAGCTGGCGGACACGTCCCTCTAGCAGGGAGAGTCTTTCCATGAGAATGGTGCAAGTGTTGCATGTGGTGGTGCAAGAAACCATAGTTGTGTTTACTCGCCCGGTGGATAAAAGCGGAGGAAAAGATGTCGCGCCGAAAGTGACGTCCAGTCGCGCCGAAAGTGACGTCCGTCAGTCCTCCTGCCTGCCACGGGGTGGGGTACCTGGGGTGAAAAGTACTTATTCTTGACCGTTCTGTTGTTCAGACCCTGAAAGACTATACACGGTTGAAGCCAATTTGTTTTTTTTTGTTTTTTTTTTACAAAGAAAAATCCTGCCCCTCCGGGAGATGACGGCAGATGGATTAGACCAGAAGCCAGAGAGTCAGTGATGTACTGTATTTTCACGGTCAAAAAACGTACCGTATCAAAGGGCGCAGCGTCAGTTGTGGGTGCTATTTTTGTATTTAACGCATTTAACCATATTTTCACAACCATAAGGCACACTTGAACTCATTCGCTACCATTGACGGATATAGACGTACGTTCATTTTACCTGTGCTGGCAGTGAATGAGTTAAAGTCCCAAATGTGCCACAAAACAGACAAAGCGCCCTGTAATGCCACGCGCCTTGTGTGTGGACTGAGAGGCACAGACCGGTACACGCTCTATTGTGTCGAGCAACATCCCTGTTCCCAGGGGTGCAACTACCTACTTTCTGGGGGGCATGCAGCCACATACCAGGCAAATTTTATTTAATGATAATAATAATAATAATAATATAATAATAGATTTCATTTTTTATATGTAGCCTATAAATACAATTTTTTGGGGAAGGTTACACTTATTTAAAACTTTTATTGAATGTTTCATTGAGCCATATGTGGCACTTACTACGCTGACACATTGCAACTTACCTACCTTCTTTTAACCAATTTGAAAAGTTGTTTTTCATGCCTGCATAATCTATCTTCCTCTTTCTTTTTCGGTTTTGTGCCCCTGAGCACTTTCTATTTGGCTTCTCCTTCTTTAGCGTAACATGAATCTACCATCTACACCCTCTACCATCTTAGGAACAGCAAGAGCTTCCAGGGGAATGTTATCCTCCTTCACAAAGGCTTGATTTGCGAAACTATCATCTGCTTCAGAATCCATGAGAAGATGAAGGCGGGTGTTATTTGAGTTGTATGTAAAACCGGCAGTGAGAATGAGACGGGAAGGAAAGCCGGGGGAAGAAGTTTGGCTCACCAGTGTGATCTCCATCCCTGATGAGTCTAGTCTTTTGGTCATGATGGACATTAAACAACCAACTGTCCACAAAAAAAGCACAGCTTGTCTTACACTTTCCTCTGGCATTCTCCTGGGGTCAGACGAGTTGGGCCGAGTAGCATAGGTTCCTCTGGGGGTAGCGCAAAAGCTGAGGTTTGGTGACTGAATTCTCAAATGGGGCAATAAGAAGGACCCGAGAATGAAGACATGATGATGGTGTCTACTTGCTTAATCTCTCCTCTGTTCTCTCAGACAATTATCCCGTTTTATAGCTATAGAAATTAACTCCTCCCCAACGGATCCTGAACGTCCTCCAACAGATTACGGGAAAACAACACAACTAAAGCTGCCTTCATCCCACCCACTTTTAGCCGTCAACATTTGGAACTCAACGGAATATGCATTTTGTCATTTTCATACGCTTTCGAAATACCTTAAATTATGTAATACATAATCTAGTAATGTTGAATCTGCCAATAATAGGATGAAAATGCAATCATTAAGCATGTTATGGATGAGCTCATTAATAATGAGTAAACATTTGTCGCTGTTTATTAACTGCGTACTAATGATTATTCATGTCAGAAACATGCTTTACATAAACTCAGTATTTACCAAGGGTCACTGATGGTGTAGTGGTACACTCACCCGAGTTGTGTGCGGGCAGCGTGGGTTCAGTTCCCACTCAGGTCCCACGGTGTCTATGTCTGCCCTGTGACTGGCTGGCGACCAGATAAGGGTGTAGTGCGCCTTTCGCCCGTAGTCAGCTGGGATAGGCTCCAGCACCCTCCTGCGACCCTGTACAGGATAAGCGGTGTGGATAATGACATGACATGACAGTATTTACCAATTCTTTATGAATATTTTATTAATACTACTATTTATTTATTAGTAGTACAGCAATTATAGTTGTATTAACAAACAATATGCAAATGATTATTCATGTCAGAAACATGCTTTATAAATGATAACTTCTGTATTTGCAAATGCTTAGCTAATGTTTATTAGTCTATACTCATTATTTAAGTGTTACGGAATTGGTTCAACTATATTAACAGTTTCTATTTGGCATTCTGATATTTTGAATGTTATGTGATTGAGCTGTTGTTACTCACCTACTTTTTTTGATTCTTCATTTTGACTATTGAAGATCATTCTTAACTCAAAGAGCGGGGCCCCAATTTTATTTCTATTCCACCAAGTTCGCTTAGTGATTGAACAGGTCAACTATAAGATCACTCTTGTCAATATAGAACATATAACACTACTTAGGTTATTTAGAGATAAAAACGACTACTGGCGGTCCTACCAAGGATGGCTAAAATAGTTTAGGTGAGTTGATAAGTGCACTGGATCATTAGAGAAAGAGCTGCATCAAAAAAAGAGCACACTCAGAACTTAGCTTTATTTCTGTGAAAGTTATTCGATAGAGCTCAGGGCTGACTTAGACTGGGCTGGCGCTTTAAAATAAGGGCAGTGAGAACCTAAATGCCTAATTCTCGACATTGGTTTAATTAACTTCCAAATCTTTGGGTGGCTGCTTTACTGCAAGTGGAGATCACGGAAAGTTCTAACCCTAAGAGAGTCGGTCATGACTGTTAAGGGCCGGAAAACTATTCTAAGTCCTAGTTGTCCTGTGGAAAGGGAAATCTGTTATTGTGATGAGGTTTTGCTTAAGTGTGAGGTCTTGGTCACAATTAATGGTGAGAATAGTTTTGAAATGCATTACCTTGGACTTTTGTTGATTTTCTTTTTTTTTTTTTATATCACAAAAACCTGGCATTTAAACAGGTGTGCATAGTCTTTTTATATCTGCTGTATGATAAAATGCCCTCCCTCTTGTAATGTTACTCAACATATGACAAAAAGTAGATACAAAATTAAAAATGGAATACGGTATACTCTCACGACTCTATTTTTTCATTGCAGGCTTCTGGAAAATGTGTCATCCCTCAAATGTTTTTCTCTAATATTCCATACAGAAAATCTACTGAGAGCCTTCAGCAGCAACAGTCATCCTGCAAAACAGGACAGTTCTCACGGGCTCCTCCCAACCCATTGGCAGGTCTGGATCGAGCAGTACGAAGGGCTTGTCGTATAGTAATAGATCAGCTCCTTCTGGACCTAAAGCCATTCCTCACTGGCCTGCTGACACAGCCCTGGCTAGTCCAGGGAGAGCCCACTGCCAAACTCTGCCACATCCTGGAGTATCATCTGGACCTGTACACCCATGTTCAACCCCCGTGCCGACAGGTCTTAGCAGCCATTGCTCTGATGGCGCCACACTTAGCTTACTTAGCTTAGAGAAGCCATTTCACTGACTTATACTTTAATTTTCCATTTTTTATATTCTATATGCTGTTTTAACATTTAGTCTACTTTCAAATATGTATCGTCTTTAATAACCTTACAGAATAGCTAGTTTTCCATGTTGTGAACCACCGAAATAATCAAGTTGACATGATTGATTGCTCCTTTCGTCCAGTAGCTGCTCCACCATTAGTAGCTACGAGTGCTGGTAGCAGTGACAGGCTGTGCTGACTGCTGGGATTTTTATGCTTTTCACATAATCACTTGGGTGCTACTTTTTTTTTTAATGGATGAACAAGTTCATTTTGTTACCTAGTTTTGAAAGCACAGTCATGTCTTCAGCAAAAAGTAGAGACCCGACTAGAAATTTTGTCTATGTGTCAACCGGGACAGCACCCACACTTCCAGAGCCTTTAGAAACTCAAGGCGGCTCTCATTCAGCCCTGAGGAGTTGCTACGACAAGCTTTTTATACACCTTGTCGACTTCAACCTCAGAGATAGGAGAGTTCACCTCAATGTCCGCAGACTCCTCGTAGCCTTCTGTGTTGGAAGTCATATTAGCGGAATTGAGGCTCACCTACTTACAACATTGCAGGAGGAGGTCAGCAGTGCCCCATTCCTACTCAACACAGTTTTGACCTCCTCCTTAGCTGCCAGGTGGTGGAGGAGCTGCTTCCAGAGTCCCATAGGCCAAAAAAAACTGACAGGACTATTTCTTCAGCTTGATAGCATCCCTCACTGCCGATATCCACAAATGGCTTTTGAGATTGCCGCCATTATAGGCACCGGCCATTTCATGGCCAAGTCTGTAGTCGGACTCCCATCGGGGCAAGGAGCTGTGGCCCAATCTGACTCAATGACCCCAACCTTCCCAGGGATATGATCAAGGTTCTGCTGAAGGTGAGAGTTGAAAATCTATCTGACAGTAGACTCTGCCATTTGTTCACTTCCATGTGGTGATTGGCTGACAGCTCTGAACCTTTATTCACCCAAATATTCAAGGTATGTGGCTACAATTTCAATGATACGACCATACTATCAGTCAGCTGCCTTGCGTGTCTTGGTGCCAAGTATGCAACATTCTTGTATTCAAACATTGTGTTTTTTTATGGACATGGCATGACAAACTCAAATGTGTAATAACAGAACACTACTCGAGTTGTATTTGAGGGGCAAGACATTTGTCCCAATCAGGCCCTTGCTTTCCTTCATTGCCCATGTGAGCATTGAGGTTAGCCAGAACGAGGGTGTTCCCAGCAGGAATGCTCTCCAGCACCCCCTGTAAGGACTCCAACAAGGGTGTGTTCTCAGATACTGTTTGGAATAGGGACAAACAGTAAAAACGTGTCTTCTCATCCATCGGGTGAATCCCAACATACAAACACTGAGATGGGAGTCAATAAGTGTACCCACACCTGCTTTGTGCCTCTCATTGGTAACAACTCCATAGTGGAAGAGCGTGCATCTCCCCTCAAGAGAACTGGTACCAGAGCCCAAGCTGTGCGTCGCGGAAAGCCATATTAGCTAGTCAGAACTTCTCAACCATGAACACCAACTCAGGCTCTTGCCTTGCAAGAGAGCTGTCGTTCCACATCCTGAGAGCCAGATTCTGTAGCCGGTAATTGGACCGCCAAAGTTCCCACCTGCGCCCCACCTCCGGGCCTAGTTTCAGAGAAGGGCCCAGGGGCCCTACAGTGAGGGAAAACATAGTCCATTTATTGCCCTCAGCATAGGGGGTTTCTGAACTGTGCTTTGCCTGGCAATGTTGACTTTTTCATATTCACACAATCATTCCATAATTTATCAAATAATCGTAGAAACTATCTACCGTAAAACAAAACAAAATGTGCCTCTTGCAACCTGCAAACATATGGCAAAATGTCTATTCCAAGAATGAAGACATAGGTTGTGTTAATCTGAACCTGTCCACCACATTAGTGGATAAGAGAAAAATTAGTCTTGATAAGCGTTTGGCCCATTCATTGATTGCATCCTAACTAAATGTATCATGCAAACAGTTAATGATCTTGCTCTGTGTATGTACAGCGTCTGCAGGAGGAAGCCCAGTGGTTGATGGTGGTGGAGTATGTCAAAGCACTGATGCAGAAGAGGCTGATATGCCGCAGCGCTGAGGAAAGGAGGAAATTCACTCAGCAAATGGTCAAGGATGACCAGCAGTTTAGAGAAATTTTCCATGGTTTGGTCAGTTCATTCATCATACTTCTACTTATCAATAATGCAGCAATTTTCATGTTTTTCCTTATTTAAATCCTGTCAACGGACAGTAGGCAGGGTATACCTTGGACTCGTTACCAGCCAATCGCAGGGCACACAGACAAACAACCATGCCATCTGCGGTCACACTCAGACTTAATGAAAATTTAGAGTGTTCAATTAACCTATCAGGCATGTCTTAGGAATGTGAGAGGAAACTGGAGTACCCAAAGAAAACCTACACAGGCATGGGGAGAACATGCAAACTCCACACAGGAAGGCCGGAGCCGGAACCAAACCGTTCTTCTCTGAACTGTGAAGCAGACATGCTAACCGGTCATCCACCATTCTGCCCTCAATGGCATTTAATTACAACAAATATAATACAATACAATACAATACACTACAACTAGCGCATTTCACAACAGCGGGAGCTGTAACAAACCGCTTTCCATATGGTGTAATATAAATTAGCAGGAAGTTAGAACACAAAGTAAAACACATATACAGTAGATACCAGCAGAACTATCATGGTGAATCGAAAGTCAAAATATGTTCCACTTGACTTGTCTCTTTCTGATAGATATGAAGCAACTGGAATGACTCAGGTATTTTCATATATATATATATATATATATATATATATATATATATATATATATATATATATAGGTTGATAGGTTTGACTGGCTAAGGCCAACCTCCGTGCCATAAGTCAAGCTACGTCTCAGCTGCTTATCCATCCATCCATCTTCTGTACCGCTTCTCCTCACTAGGGTCGCGGGGGTGCTGGAGCCTATCCCAGCTATCTTTGGGCAGTAGGCGGCACCCTGAACTGGTTGCCAGCCAATTGCAGGGCACACAGAGACGAACAACCTTCCGCGCTCACACTCATACCTAGGGGCAATTTAGAGTGTTCAATCGGCCTGCCATGCATGTTTTTTGGAATGTGGGAGGAAACCGGAGCACATATATATATATATATATATATATATGTATATATATATATATATATGTATATATATATATATATACAGTGAAACCCCGCTACTTCGCGGTTCACCTTTCGCGGGTTCAGTGCTTCGCGGGTCTAAAAAATATTCGGGGGCATTGTAGTTTCGCCGAGCGGCACGACGGGGCGCTGGAGCGGTTAGACGGCCGGCGTGCGCCGAAGAAGAGCGTGGGCGAAGAAGAGAGTGGACAGAGAAGAGCGACATTTCGCCTCGCTCGGGGCCTTGCGAGAGTTCCGGAGGAGACCGGCCGGCGTGCGTGCGTGGCAGTCAAGCCGTAGAGGAACAACCTCCGCCCGTTTCGTTCGGGACCGGTGTCGTGCCAAAGTACTTACCCCCTGCCAAAATCTGCATCCCCTGTCGCGGGAGCGCGCACGCATTGACTGAAGGCGGCGCGATGTTACTACGTTTGTTTTCATTGAAAGGCACGAAGAATGTATGATTTTGTGTTTTTGATTTGCTTTCATTTAAACTACGGTTTCCATAAAAGTGGTCTTAGTCGGTGCGGTTTTCAGCACACCATTCGCTACAATTCAACACGTCAAGTAAGCGTTTGACTGCGCCGAAATCGGGGGGGGGGGGATTCCCTGCATTTGCATTCATTAGACCAAAGAAATTTCGCAATCAATGAAGCTACTATACGGGAATTTCAGTGATTAAAACACGATGAAAAGGGGAGAGGATTAGTGACGTGGGCTATATCGTGTTTCCAGCGAGATCAAATTAAGTGGCATCATACAGATAGTTGGTATCTTGTTAGAGAACACGTAATTGGATTCCAATTGACTGATTTGTTTATTCTTTATAACCACCGATAGCTGCGTCAAGAGTAGCAAAAGAATAAAAAAATAAAGTCACTCGCGTTTTGCGTCGGACTCGAGGTGCATTCATTGACCACTTACGCAGTAGGAAAGTTACCAGGGGTGACTGATTCTGGCAGCCCCCCCTGGTATCTTTGCCTAGAAAAGAGGGATCCTGCTCAAATTTGCCACACATACTCAAAATGACCCAATAGGTACACAGAATAAGTCACTTGATGGTTGGGGTCAATTTTTGTGATTAGAGGGGGGTACTTATTGTGGCAGAGGCTGCCAGAATCAGTCCCCCCCTGGTAACTTTCCGACGCAGAACGCGAGTGACTTTATTTATTTTTTTATTCTTTTGCTACTCTTGACGCGGCTATCGGTGGTTATAAAAAAATAAACAAATCAGTCAATTGGAATACAATTACGTGTTCTCTAACAGGATACCACCTATGTGTATGTTGACACTTAATTTGATCTCGCTGGAAACACGATCGCCCACTTCACTCATCCTCTCCCCTTTTCATCGTGTTTTGATCACTGAAATTACTTTATGGTAGCTTCATTGATTGCGAAATTTCTTTGGTCTAACTAATGCAAATGCAGGTAATTCCCCCCGAGCCAAACGCTTACTCTACGTGTTGAATTGTAGCGAATGGTGTGCTGAAAACCACACCGACTAAGACTGCCACTTTTATGGAAACCCTAGTTTAAATTACAGCAAATCAAAAACACAAACTCATACATTCTTCGTGCCTTTCAATGAAAACAAACGTAGTAACATCGCGCCTGTCACGATCCGTCTGCGGCGTCTCCAGCAAGTGGGCGTGGCCCGGCGGCTCCGCTCCGGGAAGCGGCCACGAGCGAGACGCGCTCTCGATCGCCACAGCTGAATGTCATTAAGACATTAATCATTGGACTACTTAAGCAGCCGACGCGGACATACCCGCGTCGGACTATTGTTCCACGTTGCTCATGCTATTGCTCATGCTCTCGTTCACAGATTGTTCTGCTCGCGATTTGCTCTTGTTCTGTTGTTTGCGTTTTCATGTTTTGAATTTCACCAGCTATTATTCGGCTCGCTTTAAGTTTATCGTTTTCAATTGGATTTTGTCTTCACCCTTTCGTGGTAAGCATTGTTTTCGGTTTCTTGCGTTGCAAGCGTTTTCTGTTGATTCCTTATTTTTTTCCTGGAGTGACTCGGTCTCCCAGCGTTTTGTGTTTCGCCTCTCCGGCGGCTGTACTCATAGAACCCTTGCGGTTACTAAATTTATAGATACTGCTTCATAGTGATTATTGTGTATTGCTTGACGGCTTCCAATAAACATCCTGTCAATCAATTCCTCCTGAGTCTGCGATTAAGGATCCACCTTCCACCGCTTTCCAGCCTCGGCTGGGAAGCGGTCACGACAGAATAGTCCGACCATGGATCCCGCTGACTCAGCGAAGGTATTTTCAGCTATAGCCAGTCAAGGACGCATGATAGGGCAGCAGGCGTCCGAACTCGCGACGCTCCGCGATGCGGTCGGCCAGCTGAACCACCAGCTCACGAGCCTCGGTGCCCATCTGGGCACCTTGGCAGCCCCTGTCGCCCCGACCCCCGTGGCGGCCCAGACCGGGCAACCGGTCGCGGGCATGCCATTCCGAGAGCCCAGTTTGCCCCATCCCAACCGCTACGGCGGAGAACCCGGCCGATGCGGCCCCTTTATCCATCATTGCCGGCTGATCTTTGACCAGCAGCCCCTTACTTACGCTCACGATAATGCGAAGGTAGCGTTCATGATGAGCCTCCTGACTGGCCAAGCTAGCGCCTGGGCAATGGCTGTGAGCAACGCGCGTCCGGAAGTCCGCTCTTCTTTCCCCGCGTTCATTGCGGAGTTCGAGAGGGTGTTTTACCACCCGATTCGGGGAAAGGAAGCAGGAGCCGAACTTTTGGACTGCACGCAAGGCTCCCGTTCGGTAGCGGATTACTCAATCGCCTTCCGGGTTCGCGCCGCCGAGAGTGGCTTCGACGACTGCGCCCTGCGGACGGTGTTCCGGAGAGGGCTGAGTTCCGCCCTCAAGGACGAGCTGGCGGCGCGAGACGACGCCGAGACCTTGGAGGAGCTCATCACCCTGGCCATCCGGCTCGACAATCGTCTGCGAGAGCGCCGCCGCGAGCGAGGGTTGGAGCTGCGACGCCACGAGCCGCCCCGCTACCTGGTGCCCGAGCCACTGCCAGCCGACGAGCCGATGCAGCTGGGAGCCAGCCGCCTCGACGACCGGGAGCGAGAGAGACGCCGTGGCTCCGGGGCGTGCTTCTACTGCGGTCTCCAGGGTCACCGAGCGGTCGCCTGCCCCCGTCGGGCCAACCGTCGAGGGTCGCCCGCTCGCCGCGAGGAGTGCTGTGAGTCCGCGGACGCTTCCACCGCGTGCTCCAACCCCCGAGAGGAGCAGCCTGAGGTCCCAGAGAACGGGCCGGTCCAGCCCGGCAACACCCGGAGGTTGGAGGTGGAGGCGGAACTCATAGGTCGAAACACCACCATTAAAGTCCGGGCGTTAATCCATTCGGGCGCGGATGACTGTTTCATAGATGCAGGGTTAGTCGGCCAACTCGGGTGCACCGTCACGGACCTCGACCGGTCCGAGAAGCTGTGCGACCTCGACGGTCGCTTGTTAGCCGACATTCGGCGGTTAACCGAGCCCCTAACGCTAAAACTTTCCGGTAACCACCTAGAGAGGCGCTCGTTTTTTGTTATGCCGGCTAGAGCAGCCCCGGTCGTCCTAGGGATCCCGTGGCTGAAGGCGCATAACCCGGACATCGACTGGGGTCGGCTAGCGATCCAAAGCTGGAGCCCTTTCTGTTACGCTCATTGCCTACGGTCGGCCGAAGAGGGCCGCCAAATTAATGTAGCTCCGAACAAAGCGGTCAATCTCGAAAACGTGCCGGCAATTTACCATGACCTCCGCGCCGTGTTCAGCAAGGAGCGCGCCAAATCCTTGCCTCCACATCGCCCGTACGACTGCGCGATCGATCTCCTTCCGAATCCGGTACTTCCCTCAGTTCGCCTTTACAAGATCTCCCAGCCCGAGCAAGGCGCCATGAAAGACTACATCACCGAATCGCTGGCCGCGGGTCTGATTCGTCCCTCCACGTCCCCGGTCGGGGCGGGTATGTTTTTTGTGGAAAAAAAAGATAAAAGCTTGCGACCATGCGTCGATTACAAGGAGTTAAATGCGATCACGATCAAGAATAGATACCCGCTGCCGTTACTGGACTCCGCGTTCGCCCCCTTACAGTCCGCTACCATCTTTTCTAAATTAGACCTGCGAAGCGCCTATCACTTGGTCCGGATCAGGGAGGGCGACGAGTGGAAGACCGCGTTCAAAACCCCCCTAGGGCACTTTGAATATTTAGTTATGCCTTTCGGCTTGTCCAACGCCCCAGCCGTATTCCAAGCGCTCATAAACGACGTCCTGAGGGACATGCTAAACACATGTTGCTTCGTTTACCTGGACGACATCCTGATTTTTTCCCGCACCGTTGGCGAGCACCAACGGCACGTTCGCGCCATTCTGCAGCGGCTGCTCGAAAATAAGCTCTTTGTAAAAGCCGAAAAATGCGAATTCCACCAAGCCTCCGTCCCCTTCCTGGGGTTCATAGTAGAAAATGGACAGCTCAAGGCCGACCCGGCCAAGACTCGTGCGGTGGTGGACTGGCCGGTGCCAGCCACCCGTAAACAACTCCAACGCTTCCTGGGCTTCGCGAACTTTTACAGACGATTTATTAAAGATTATAGCCGCCGGGCCCTGCCGCTCACCCGCCTCACGTCCACAAAGACTCGCTTCACATGGGACGGTATCGCTGAAGCAGCGTTTACGAGCCTGAAAGAGGCTTTCACTAACCCGCCTGTGCTTCACCACCCTGACTCTGATCTTCCATTTATTGTAGAAGTGGACGCCTCTGATTCAGGAGTGGGGGCTGTCCTCTCCCAACGGTCTCCGGTCGACCAGCGACTCCACCCCTGCGCCTTCTTCTCTCGCCGACTCACACCTGCGGAGGCGAACTACGACGTGGGCAACCGGGAGCTTCTGGCCGTGGTTCTGGCTCTCCAGGAGTGGCGGCACTGGCTGGAGGGCACCAAGGAACCGTTTACCATCTTCACCGATCACAAGAACTTATCCTACATCCGCTTCATGAAGAGACTCAACCCCCGACTAGCGCGCTGGGCGCTTCTCCTCAGTCGCTTCAACTACACCATGACCTACCGCCCCGGCGTCCGGAACACCAAACCCGACGCGTTGTCTCGCATCCACGACCCCTGGGAGGAAGAGGAAGGTCCTCCAAGCGTGGTGCCAGCCCACCGGTTGGTGGGGGGCGTGCAGTGGGCAATGGAGCAGAGGATCCAGGAGGCACAGGAGGACGGCGGCGCCCCAGCGGGATGCCCCTCTGGAAGACTGTACGTGCCCACGCAACACCGGTCGGAGGTGATCGAGTGGGGACACGCGTCCAAGCTGGCCTGCCATCCGGGAGTTCGCCGCACTCTAGGACTGATCTGGCAGCGGTTCTGGTGGCCGTCCCTCAAGACCGATGTCACCCAGTACATCCAGGCCTGCCCCGCATGTGCCGCCAGCAAAGCGTCCCACCAGCCACCGGCGGGCCTGCTCCGGCCGCTCCCCGTCCCGGCGCGTCCATGGGCAAACATCGCGCTGGACTTCGTAACGGGACTGCCCGCCTCCAAGGGCCACACGGTCGTTATCACCGTGGTGGACCGATTCTCCAAGGCTGCCCACTTCATCGCCCTGCCCAAGCTGCCGTCCGCCTTGGAGACCGCCCACCTTCTGGTTCAGCACGTGGTCCGCCTACACGGGATTCCGGACGACCTGGTATCCGACCGCGGGCCACAGTTCATTTCCCGCGTCTGGAAGCTCTTTTGCCGGTCCCTGGGGGCCACCCCAAGCCTGTCTTCCGGCTATCACCCCCAGACCAACGGGCAGTCAGAGCGGGCCAACCAGGACCTGGAGTCAGCCCTCCGGTGCGTGTGCTGCGACCAGCCGGCGTCCTGGGTCGACCACCTCCCGTGGATCGAGTACGCCCACAACACCTTGGTGTCGTCCGCAACCGGTAGGTCACCGTTTATGACCGCGTACGGCTATCAACCCCCCCTGTTCCCGACGCAGGCCAGCGCCGAGGAAGTCCCCTCGGTTCAGCATCACCTCAAGCGGGCCCACCGGGTCTGGAGGGAGGCGCGGGCGGCGCTGACCCGAACAGCCGAGCGCAACCAGAAGATCGCTGATCGCCGCCGGCGCGCGGCCCTGGCTTACAAGGTCGGTGACCAAGTGTGGCTGTCCGCCCGGGACTTAAAGTTGGCAGGAGCATCCCGCAAGCTGGGGCCGCGATTCGTGGGTCCCTTCCCGATCGACAAGTTGATCAACCCGGTCTCCGTCCGGTTAAAGCTGCCCCCCACCATGAGGATTCACCCGGTGTTCCACGTCTCGCTCCTCAAGCCTGCACCTACCTGCCCGCTCGTGCCGCCCTCCGCCCCGCCGCCACCTCCTAGGATCGTCGACGGCGACCCGGTCTACACCGTCCGAGAGATTTTGGACTCCAGGCGCAGGGGGAGAGGGTTCCAGTACCTGGTTGACTGGGAAGGCTACGGTCCAGAGGAGCGGCAATGGATTCCCCGTTCCTGGATCATGTGTCAAGACCTGCTCCGCGACTACCACAACGCCAACCCGTCAAAGCCAGGTGGTCCGCCAAGGGGCGTCCTTTGAGGGGGGGGTACTGTCACGATCCGTCTGCGGCGTCTCCAGCAAGTGGGCGTGGCCCGGCGGCTCCGCTCCGGGAAGCGGCCACGAGCGAGACGCGCTCCCGATCGCCACAGCTGAATGTCATTAAGACATTAATCATTGGACTACTTAAGCAGCCGACGCGGACATACCCGCGTCGGACTATTGTTCCACGTTGCTCATGCTATTGCTCATGCTCTCGTTCACAGATTGTTCTGCTCGCGATTTGCTCTTGTTCTGTTGTTTGCGTTTTCATGTTTTGAATTTCACCAGCTATTATTCGGCTCGCTTTAAGTTTATCGTTTTCAATTGGATTTTGTCTTCACCCTTTCGTGGTAAGCATTGTTTTCGGTTTCTTGCGTTGCAAGCGTTTTCTGTTGATTCCTTATTTTTTTCCTGGAGTGACTCGGTCTCCCAGCGTTTTGTGTTTCGCCTCTCCGGCGGCTGTACTCATAGAACCCTTGCGGTTACTAAATTTATAGATACTGCTTCATAGTGATTATTGTGTATTGCTTGACGGCTTCCAATAAACATCCTGTCAATCAATTCCTCCTGAGTCTGCGATTAAGGATCCACCTTCCACCGCTTTCCAGCCTCGGCTGGGAAGCGGTCATGACAGCGCCGCCTTCAGTCAATGCGTGCGCGCAGGGGATACAGATTTTGGCAGGGGGTAAGTACTTTGGCACGACACCGGCGTGCGTGAGCGGAGCGCGAGGCTGTCAGTTATGAATGAATAAATGAATAAATAAATAAATGAAAAATGCCACCTTTCATTTCACAGGGCACACCGGACTGCGTACCAGCAGGTAAAAGTCGAAGTAATTAAATAAATACAAAAAGAAGTAATTGAATAAATACAAAAATAATGGCTGGGGAATAAAAAAATAATACGTTTTAATAATATTTTTTTTGTTATAACATGAATTTCACTCTCTCTCTCTCTCTACCCATATATATATATATATATATATATATATATATATATATGTATATGTATATGTATATGTATATGTATATATATATATATATATATATATATATGTATATACACTATTCAGTACTAAATTCCATTGCACTCTCTTATTTATTTATCTAATTTATATATTTGTCTGTATTATTGTTGTATTGCACTGGAGAGGGGAGCCCTCTAATCTCGTTGCACACTTGAGTGCAATGACAATAAAGGGATTTCTATTCTATTCTATTCTATTCTATTCTATATATATATATATATATATTTTTTTTTTAAGCATTTTTGAAGGTGTGCCGCTACTTCGCACCTATATATTTATATATAGGTGCGAAGTATATATATATATATATATATATATATATATATATATATATATATATATATATATATATATATATTAGGGCTGGGCGATATGACCTAAAATCAATATCGCGATAAATTGGACAATTTTACCTCGATAATGATAAATGCACGATAAATTCCCCTTGAGGACCAAAATCAAAATAAATGCAGAAAATGCATATTAACTGCTTTTTTTTTATTGACCAACTGGAACACATTACTTTCAATGAAAAACAAAAGTACAAAAATCATTTGTATAAACATTCCAAATAGCTTGCTTTGCATGATTTGAACAATGTCACAAAGAACAGGAGAAAAAGGGTACCTCTCACAAAATCTTTTTCTGCATATAGATTGTGCCGAGATGCTGTAATGCCATTTGCAAAGGCCTAGATTTGTGTAAAGGTATATTGTAAACAATATAAATAATGCCATGTGCAAAGGAGCTAGTCGTCTGTCAACAAAATGCTAAATAAAATGTCAACGGAATGCCAATGCAAAATAAACAAGTGTGCTTCATCAGGAAAATGTGCCGTCTCGAGTACTCTGGTGCGCGGTCGCCACTTGTTGTCTATGTCATGCACATTCAGGCTCAAACAGGGATCCATGTTGCGACTCGACCACAAGTCGGATGTGGATGCAAAAAGCTTGACATGTCTCCGCTCCCGTCCCGATGTTGTCCATATCGGGAAGTACGGTTTGCAACAAATATTTTTGTACCTCTTGTCGGCTACTTTCATGAGGCGTTTCAATCCTGTGCGCTCCACTGTAACTAGAGGAGCTATATCTTTAGCTATGTGCTCGGCTATCGCGTCCACCTCTGAGACGTTCCCTCGTATGGTGTAGCCTCCGTTATATGTTGTCACTTGTCCAACCTTGCTTCTCACTTTGAACTTTTAGCACAAGCTCCAAGTCAACAGCATGGTTGTGTTGTGGGTGGTGAAAAATAAAAGGTTGGACGCGCTGTTTTGGTGCTTACGACGCACTTTGTAGTTCACGTTCTTTTGCTTAAACATCGTCTTTATGGAACCCAAAACATTTCCAGACGACAGATGTCGAATTTCTTTTCGGGACAAGCGCTACATGAACGATTTCAACTAACGTTACTTTGTCTTCAGCCGTGTCTGCCGCTTCTGGATTTGAATCGCCGGCTACGAACGCGTCTTCTGTTTACATTCTTGTTCAGAAGGGTGGAGTCACGTGACGACACGCTCTGTAGCCGTCTTAAAGGGGCATAAACATTGCCGCAGACAGAAAAGTGCCAGGATGGCCGAGTGGTCTAAGGCGCCGCGTTCAGGACCCAGTCTCCCCAGGAGACCTGGGTTCGAATCTCGAATTTCCCCATTGTGGGACTAATAAAGGGAATATTATTATTATTATTATTATTATTAAAAGACTTATTTCTCTTTTTTTTTTAGACACCGAATTTACCGACATGGGCAAAGTGATGTCGGTCATTTTAATACATTTCGGTAACGGTAAATGTTCGGTTTATCGCCCAGCCCTAATATATATATATATATATATACATATATATATATATGTATATATATATACATATATATATATATATATATACATATATATGCATACATATATAAATATATATATATATATATATATATATATATACCAGTAGCACCACGCACTATTCATCCAAGGCCTTCAGATACAATTGTGCAGCCATCTATTCTGTCCAAGACAATGGGCTTTCAGAGTTGCTAGACAGTTGCGATAGCCAATCAAATCACAAGTTGGTTACAGCGAGCCTTGTCGCAGGCCTTACGTTGAAGGTGCAAATGTGTCCTGTGATTCAATCATGACTTGTGAGGGAGCAGCGCTATGCTTAGCTTTGCAGAGGTCCAGGCTTTGCTCCAAAAGAAGGACTCAACTTCTGTCATCTGGATCAATGATCAGCAGGGTTTAAGCAAGTATTTACATGCCTCCATTATGAAACTGTGAATACTTTCAAAATTGTGGAAACCCTGTGGCAACAATTTTGCAAACTCTTGGAGTTTCATTGTAGATGTACAACAACACAGCCATGTCATCTGTCCAGAACACAGTGTCCTTAAGCTGGATCCAAAACTCTCTCTTTAACATTCAATATATGTGCTTTTCAACTAGCTTGAGTCCAGGGTTCTCGATCTATCCAACAACCATGCATGTGATAGGTTACCCGTGAAAATCCGCTATTAAGTACATACACTCTTACAAGTGACCCCTATTTTTGCTACAGTAATGTCCATCAACTATTCTGGTGGCAGGTGACACACTTTCCATGAACTGAAGATCCTCTTTTAACATCTCTAACTGTTCACTTTTGCTAGCTTCGGGGAAGTCATACTTATATTTTTGGTTCCATAGTTCGTCTAGTCTGGCCAGTGATGTCTTGTCTGATATGACACTTGTAATACTCATACATGTAGCCTTGTAGTCTCCTTCCTTCAGTTTTCCATTCACTGTCCATCCAATAATTTTTTTTTTTCCTCAGTATACAATCCATCATTCTCGCTCCTGATGACCTCCTCTGGTTCCATTGCTTTAGGAACATTGGTCCCAATCAGTAGGTCAATTTCTAGGTTGAGGTGGAGGATTTCCACTGGCTATAGATGAAGCCATCTGTCAATGTCTTTTTGCTGTGGAATATTATTTCACACGGTTCTCTTCCTGTGTTGTACTCTCTGTTTATTGTCTGTAAGTGATTTAAGCAGTTTACCAAAACATGAAAAGGATGACTAAAAACCTGGATAAAAAACAGTAGATGCATGTAAGTAAGGACATGCAGAAAACTTACCTTGTGAGATTTGAATTCAGATACTCAGGGGAATAGCTTGCAGCTCACCTGTGAGCCTAATCAGGAAAAAGAAAATTTAATGTGGAGCATTTTTCCAGATTGTGACACAATCAGTGATCAATTGGAACCAGAGAGTGGTGGCCATACTAGGAAGTATAGTACGGAAATGTAAACGTTGTTCTGGTCGTGATTGAAGACAATTCCTGTCTCCCACATTTGTGAGCATGTTTGTTACTTATGTTCACTATATCTTTATAGGAAGGTGATGGTTTACTATTTGAAGTGAAACCATTAAACCTGCTTCCAATCTTGGCTGACTTCATCAAACTCAAAGACCCCAGCATGCTCCCTCTTGAGGTGTCGGGACTTGCAACAAAATATCCCGACATCAGGTCAGCAACACCTACTTTCGTCAATCATGGGTGAAGACCAAAAGGAAATCACCTCAGAAATGAATTTGAATGCTCAGAAAAGCTACTATATGAATTACAGTACGTCTCTTTTGACTGTCCAGTGAAGAGCATGTGTCTGTGTTGCTGGACATTCGTGGTGACATCTCCAGGGACTTAAGAGTGTCAGTACTGGAGCTTCTGCAGCACAGTACCTCCCCTCTGCCAGCTGGATACCGTCCGATCTTCACAGATATCCAAGTACCTCCTTCAGCCATGGCTTTCTGCCTGCCAACCGCCAAATGTGCATAATGACTGATTTAGCACCTGTAGTCTCTGAATAGAGCAAAGAATCAATGTAAAATGTATATTGGTGTGCAGGATTCTATTACATATCACACATTTTTAGTTACTTTTTGAAACAATCAAAAAAGCTACAGTATATGTTTTTTGATGGACAGTCCTTCTTCATAGTTCTACGGGTTCAAGACAATGACCAGCTCGTTCAAAAATTCCATCATCAAATGTTGAACTTGTCTGAACATGTATTTATGTGTTCCAGTGGCACCTCCATTTGAACGCAATCCATTCCATTTTGCTTGACTTAAAAGTTGTTTTAATTTAAAAATAAATGTGCTTGTATTTATAGGCAGATTAACTTTACTCCAATTAAAATTCTGCATATTGTTTTTCTGTTTGTTGATAAAGACTCTGTGAACTATTGAAGTATAAATTCCAATAAACTTGGGACGTTGTGTAAAACAAAAAACAGAATACAATGCCGTAAGTCCTTTTTAACCTATGTGCAATTGACTATACTTCCAAGATCATTTTGGTGGCCCAACATTGTCAAATATATCCGTGAATTTGTGTTAGACTGCTCTGTCTGTGCCCGGAGAAAAGCCTCCCACATACCC
>NC_142396.1:23905215-23922715 GCF_059441095.1 Idiotropiscis lumnitzeri | reverse complement strand
ATCCTGGCCTTCATTCCCCAGCAAGCTGACTGGAGACCGACGGGTGCCCCTAGGACTCTTTGGCTTGACGTATTAGCTCAGGATCGTAAGGCCCGCAATGTGACCCTGGCACAAATTCAACCCCTTGCCCACAATCGACCCAGATGGAGCGATGGCGCTTAGGCGACCTTCTACGCATGCGCAACTCTCATTGCACAGGGTCACAGAGCACATTTCGACCCTGCTAATAGATCTACCTACGTAGCGGCCATGTTGGCAGGGGCGATGTTTTCCCACCAAATGTCATTAATACTAGAGCATCGACAATACGTCCTAATTTGTCCATTTCTCATTTCTCTTTTTATGAGGTATACGTTTGTGTGAAAGCTGAAGCTAGTGCTATGGTTACAAATAAAGTTAATTTAAATATAATTGAATTAAAATTATTCGATACATTGTCGTACTGTAATTGTGTGGCATTGTGCTCAACCGTTTGTGAATAATGAGACAGAATGTGTGCTCTTTCAGATTTAATGCCGTCCACATGTAATTTACCGCGCTGACGTTTTTGCCCTTACTATCTTAGTGTAGCCGGAAGCACGCAAGTTTAAAGGGGCGTGTCACATCTACGTTAGTTTATATCTATGATGAACATGATGCTGACGACAATAATGGCAGCTCCTTTTGTCGTGGTGCTTGATTTGTCGACTTAGACTTTAGAATAAAACTGTGGCTATAACTTTGTGTTTTGCTTTTGTATACAAAGTCGCCAATTGAGGCAGAAATGAAGGCATTCGGTGGACGAACTGAATTGACCACTGGAGGTTTTGACTGCGTGGAGAGTCAAGAGTACGACTATCATCAAGAGATAGCAAGGTAGCACCCAACTCGGGGGGGGGGGGTGTGCTGGAGCCTATCCCCGGTTATCTTCGGGCAGTAGGCGAGGGACACCCTGAACTGGTTGCCAGCCAATTGCAGGGCACACAGAGACGAACAAACAGCCGCACTCACACTCATACCTATTTAATTTAATTAAATTACATTTTTCCCACAAACAGAGCAGGAAAAATGTTTCTCCCAGTATGCGTTCTTACGCGTGCTATTAAGTGTCTCTTTCTAGAGAATCTTTCACCACAAACTGAGCAGGCAAATGTTTTTTCTCCATTGTGTGTTCTTGTATGTGTATGTGTGGATATGTATATGTAATCCTTCTTGATAGCCCTAATTGTGTTCGTGCAAGACAAGTGCTGAACTAAAACTGTGCTGAAAAGTGTTTTCTGCCAAGCAAGGTCACAATCCTAAAATGGGAGACTCAAGTCCAGTCTGACTTGAGTCAAGTCGTGTTGAGTCCCCCACCTCAGCTTTTTTGTTTGTCTTAAACTTTTTTTTTCTTCCAGGTCAAGCTATGCTGATATGCTGTATGATCACGACAGGGTGAGTATTGGGGGGAAATTAAACATATACTTGTGCAAGGAAGTAAAAAGGTACTTTACAAGGTACATTTTTGAGAACTTAGCATTTCAGTGGCATTGGTGTGTCATTTGTTGAACCACTGTTTTATGTGATCCAACTTTTATAGATGTTAATCTATGTGCACATGCTTTCGGGTTCTTTTAAAAATTTTTAGGGGACTACTTCTTCTGATGTTGCTGCTGCTGATAATCATATTGCACACCTTCACCACAAAGCAGATATGCTTGCTTGTTTCTAGAATAAAAAGTACTTCCAGGGCATCCGGGCAGCTGTGGCTCATGTCCAGGCTAAGGGTGAGAATGTCATTGTCCTGGACATTGGAACAGGAACTGGCTTATTATCCATGATGGCTGTTAGTGCTGGAGCTGACTTCTGCTATGCTGTGGAGGTAATTTTCGACCATTTTTCTTAACCTTAAAGGGCAACTCAAGGCAAAAAAATCATTTCAATAATATTTTCTGTGTGACCCCCCTAGTCTATATCAGAGGTATTCAATTAAAAGTCACAGAGGTCCACTTCCAATTAAAAGGTTCAAACCAAAGTCAAACGTCCCATAATCTCTAGCCTATGTTTACATTTTTCATTAGTTTCAATATTTACTCATTTTCAACAGAGCACACTCATATACTAAATATTTGGCAATGTTCCCATTAAACACCTTTGCCAGTCAAACAAATATAAGGCGTATATTTCACACACAAGAAAATGTGGCTCCAGGAACTTAAGGGTGCCACTTCCAGAAAAAACAGTAAAATATCTCCTGCAGAAATATATCAAGTGCTAAGCATTGAGTTAACATCTTTTACCTTTTTTTCTTAAATCAAAGAGTTATTAGCCTAAAAAAAACGGAAAGCCTAATATTCCAAATAAAACAGGTCAACATGTTGAGTACTCAATCAATAAAAATTGCTGTCCTCATAAAAAACTAATTCAAAATGAGCTTTGACACCACCTTTTCTTTTGAATATTTTTTACTTCTCGTAATGAGAAAAATGAGTTTGTGACCGCCCTGCCAGTGACTTTAATCTGGGTTGGAATGGAGTCAGGACCATTGGGATTTGGCAGATTATTTCACACATCTGGGTTTTGTGTTTTCCTTTAAATAATGTTTGTGCAACCACATTTAAGCACTCCTTCACAACTTCCCCGTCACTGAATGTTTTTTTATGTTTCCCTAAAATCCATGATACTTCTAGTGAACATTCGTTTGCATGCCACTGGGTTGTAAACGAAAATGTAAAAATCTGTTGTACTGCACTCGAAGTTCGATGTTTTTGCGTGCGCTCACCTCAAACTTCAGCGGATAACTTTGCACAAAAGGGCGGTGCTTTGTTTTGTAGGGGCGCTTCGCAATGTTGCGACGGTTTCTGAGCATATGATGCACACTGGTTTTGAATCGGCTGCAGCCAGAACGAAACTAAATTTCTCCGTCCATTCATTTAAAACAACACGCATCGACCTTGCTAACTTTTTAGCAAGGTATAGTGTCAGCAGCACTCTCTTCCGGTCTGCTGCGCAATTGGCAGTGGATCGTAAACAAAAGATTTGATTGGCTCAAATCAGTGAGGCCTTTTCGGTATTAACTAGAATTGCTGCGACAACGTTTGCGAATGCACCCTGAAAAAATGTTATCATAGATTGGCAATGGGTCCGGTCCGAACCATCTGTCGGTCCGGATATATATATATATATATATATATATATATATATATATATCTATATATATATATATATATATATATATATATATATATATATATCTATATCTCTATATCTATATATCTATATATATATATATATATATATATATATATATATATATATATATATATCGGAGCCAAAGTCACGGACATAGCTAACATCCTGCCAGATGTTCTTCTCTCTCTTCCACCATCCGTATCCCGGCTCGTTGTCCACGTGGGGACGAATGAAACAGTGCGCCGACAATCGGAGCAAACCAAGCGAGATTTTAATGTCCTCTTCGTCCTGCTAAAAACTTGTGGTCTGTCGGTCTGGATAAGTGGCTATCCCCCCGGCAGCGAGCGCTTCAGTCGTCTTTTAAGCCTGAACACATGGCTCATACGCACTTGCAGACATTTCGTTTTTGCTTTTATTGACAATTTTAACCTATTTTGGAACCGTCGTTCCTTTTACCAACCAGACGGTTTTCACCCGAGCTTCCTGGGTAGCTCGATTTTAGCAGCTAACATTCATTATGCAATTGTCAATCATGCTCCCAGCTGACTCCTATGGACAAATCACTCCGCCTGTGTTCCCATCCCAAGCTCTAACACAAACCATTGCAATAACAAACTCACTACACCCACCTACAGGCCAATCTTAGTTTATTTCAATAGCACTCCCAACAGGCCCCCACTATCATTACCACTCACGTCGGACATTTTCTCAATTCAAACCATCACTCGCAGATGCTTCCCTCCCACACACAAACAAAGTGGTTTTAACAGTGACAATCTTTTACATGTTAACATTTCAAATCCATGTGACCATGAGCGCAGGTCCAGCACAAACATTAACCTGGCTGTGCTGAACGTGCGCTCCCTTTTAAACAAAACTTTTATCATAAACGACCTGATTTTAGACAACAACCTTGAAGGTATTCTTTTATCTGAAACATGTCTAGGTACAGATGCTCCAGTTGCTCTCACCGAGGCTTGCCCACCAAATTTTTTATTTTCGACCAGAGACTGTAAAAGAGTTGGCGGGACTGCGTCAATTATAAAAACTTCTCTTATTTCAAAGGAAACTATTTTTAACAGGTATTTATCTTTTGAAACCCATGCCTTTGTTTTTAGCAATCCCTCTATTCTCTGCGTCACACTTTATAGACCTCATCGCTCTACTTCTTTTATTAGTGAGTTTTCAGAGTTCTTATCGATTTTACATTCCACTTATAACAGAATTTTAATAACTGGCGATTTTATTGTGCACGTTGACAATATCTCTGACCCACTGTCCAGAGAATTTTTAAACCTTTTAAACTATTTTGATATTAAACAGCATGTCGCGCAGCCAACTCACAACAGAGGACACCCCCTGGACCTGGTCATAACCTACGGCCTGTCCATTGGTGTGTCCTCTGTTGTTGACCTGGCTGTGTCATACCACTACTGTGTATATTTTACCATCGCCAGTTTTAATCAAGAAGCAGCCCCGGTGAGAACAGTGAGAAAACGCTACCTAACTTCTGAGGTGGCTGCAAATTTTATTGAGATTTTAAAGGGCACTCCTGCTGACATTTTACCTGCACCTTGTGATTTTATTGTTGATAATTTTAACAGGGTTTTAAAATCAACAGTAGACTATGTTGCTCCACTTTTAACAAAAAACATAAAAATCAAGACGATACCCCCGTGGAGAAATGATTTAAATAAGGAATCAAAAAGAAAATGCAGGAGTGCAGAAAGGAGGTTGAGAGAGCAACCTTACAGTTCATTATCAAATATTATGTCAACAACTCAAATCCTTCAATAAAACAGTCAAACTGGCAAGAATGTCTTACTTCTCAAATCTCATTACAATTAATAAAAACAACCCTAGATATCTCTTCTCCACCTACGATCTTTTAACCAGCTCTGATCTTAAAAAGTCCTCACAGACAGCGACAGACGCTCTCTGCGAGGACTTTGCAGACCATTTCAGAAGTAAAATCGATGACATAAGATCCAGTCTTTTAGCTCATCAAAATGTAACTTCTATTAACGCTGGACAGTCATTTTTACCAGAGGAAACACTGGAAAGTTTTGCCCTGGTTGATGCAAGGACACTTGGTCGAGTTTTCTCCCAGGTAAATCAAACAACCTGTCTTTTAGATCCAATTCCCACATCACTTTTAAAAGCTTTTTATGGATTTTTTGAGGAAAAGATTTTAAATATAGTTAATTGCTCTCTTCAGACGGCTGTCTTCCCCACTGCGTTTGAAACGGCGGTGGTGAAGCCCCTTCTGAAGAAGAGCAATTCAGACCCCAGTGTTTTAAATAATTACAGACCTGTATCCAACTTACCGTTTTTAAGTAAGATTTTCGAAACAAATGTTTTTCTACAGTTAAATTATTTTTTAAATACAAATAATGTTTTAGAGAAATTTCAATCTGGTTTTAGAATGAACCACAGTACAGAGACAGCTCTTTTAAGGATTTTAAATGATTTCAGGTGTTTTGCAGATGCAACTCACAGTTTTGGTGCTACTGGATTTAAGTGCCGCGTTTGAAACATAGTGGGCATCTCTGGTACTGCTTTTAACTGGTTTTATTCCTATCTCACAGACAGACCTTTCTTTGTAAGTATGGATACCTGTTCCTCCAAAACCCATGAAATTAAATGTGGGGTTCCCCTAGGTTCAATTTTAGGCCCAATACTTTTTAATCTGCACATGCTTCCTCTTGGCGATGTCATTAGGAGACACCGCATCAGCTTCCACAGCTACGCTGATGACACACAGCTGTATATTGCCGTGTCTCCGGATGACACAAAGCCTATCGATACCCTTTTAAATTGCATTTTGGATATTAAGTCATGGATGGCAGAGAATTTCCTACAGCTCAATCAGGACAAAACAGAGGTTTTAGTGGTCGGTCCTGAAGGTCAGAGAGAAAAACTTTTACCAAAACTACAAGATTATAAATCATCACAATTTGTGAAGAACCCGGGCGTCATTTTTGACTCTGAGCTCAGTTTTATTCCTCATATTAAAAATGTAACCAAGATTGGTTTTTATCACCTTGAGAATATCGCCAGAGTCCGCCCGTTTCTCTATCAGGCTAACACGGAGGTGCTGATGCATGCTTTTATTTCCTGCCGCCTAGATTATTGTAATGCCCTGCTCTCTGGTATTCCCAAAAAGTGTATTTCTAGGCTACAACTACTTCAGAATTCAGCCGCACGGGTGCTGACGAGGACCAGAGGGTGGGCACATATTACACCAGTTTTAAAATCGCTGCATTGGCTCCCCGTATGTTTCAGGATTGATTTTAAGGTGCTTCTATTAGTTTTTAAATGCCTTAACGGTCTTGGGCCATCTTATTTATCCGACCTTCTTTTCTCGTATCAACCCTCCTGAGGTCCTCTGGCACTGGCCTGTTAATTATTCCTAGGGTGAGGACTGGAACACATGGCGAGGCTGCATTTAGCCATTCTGGTCCTCGTCTATGGAATAGCCTGCCGTAGGACATCAGGTCCGCAGAGACTGTTGATATTTTTAAAAGGAGGCTCAAGACTCAACTTTTTAGTTTGGCTTTTAAATAATTTATCTTAGTCTTTTAATTCAGGACAGTCATTTTATCTATTATCATTGTCTTTCATTTTTAGCTTCTTTGTCTTTTAGTATCATAATTTTTCTTATATATTTTAGCTTTGTCTTTTTACATTATTGTCTTTTAATTTTTAGCTTCTTTTTCTTTTTGCATTATTTTCTTTTATATATTTTAGCTCCAGTGTTTCCTCAAGGGGGGCCTCCGTGCTGGGAGGTGTGGCTGGCCTTCTCACAGGGGTTTCATCCCGGAGGCTCCTTAGGCCCTGCGGACCGGGGCCCTCTGCACTATATGTAGGGCCTACCCCGGTCAGTCTGGGCCAGGGGTCTGTGTGTTGCCGGAGCTCCCGGTGGCCGTGGGCCGTCATCCATCTCAGCGCGGATGACCTACCCTGGGTACATTTTCTCATATGGTTTCTCTGTGCCTTGCCATGTCTTTCTGTCTTTCTACTAAGATGGTTTATTAAGTTGTGTGAATGCCAGTGTTCTGTGTGTATGCGAGTTCAGGCGTGTATGTGGATGTGTCTTTTATGTTGGGTAGGTGGAATGGGTTTTAGTTTTTTGTTGTAATTTGGATGTTTTTATTGTACAGCACTTTGAGCTGCATTTTATGTATGAAAAGTGATCTATAAATAAAATTTGATTGATTTATATATGTATATATATGTGTATGTATGTATGTATTTATGTATGTACGTATGTACATATGTACGTACGTACGTATGTCATCAGCATCACAGTCATCGATTTCTTGTGTCTGGAGGAGGTTAGCTCTTCACGCAGCTTCTCCTGTAGCTGGTGAGTCCAATTTGGGAGAGGCAGACACGGCCGCAGACGGCGCAAGTGTGGGCTGGAAAGGGTGCTGGTGTAGTCATGATGGCTTTTTGCTTCCTCAACTTCCTTTTTGTTTCTCTGTGTAGAGCCAGAGCGGTTTTGTGGGTCTGCAGTCCATTTCGTAAAGCTTCTTTCCTTTTCTGACGGTCCAGTGCGACGTCTTCCCATGTGGCTGGATTGATGTTGAAGGATTTGAGGGCATGCTTGCAGACATCCTTGTATCGGAGCAGGGGGCGGCCTACCCGCCTCTTCCCTGACTGTAGCTCAGCATAAAGAGTGTCTTTTGGCATGCGGCCATCGTCCATGCGACGGACGTGGCCCAGCCAGCGGAGACGCCTTTGTTTCAACAGGGAGTACATGGTGGGGAGCTGTGCTCTCTCTCCAGGATAGCGCTGTCTGTGACCCTGTCCTGCCAGGTGACACCCAGTATCCATCTCAGACAACGCAAATGGTCAGAGTTTAGCCTCCTGTCATGGTTTGCATGGGGAGTCCAGGCTTCGCTGCCATACAAGAGAGTACTGACAACGCAGGCTCTATACACTTGTACCTTGGTATGGATGGTGAGCCTGCTGTTCTCCCATACTCGAGATGTTAACTTCCCAAAAGTGGAAGCTGCTTTCCCAATCCGACTACTGACCTCAGCATCGAGTGACAGATTGCTGGTGATGGTGGACCCGAGATAGGTAAAGCTACTCACAGCTTCCAGTGAGTAGTTGTTGATGGTGATGGAGGGTGGGGCTGTAGTCCTCTGGCCCATTGTCTTGGTTTTGTTTAGACTGATGGTGAGGTTGAAATCTTGACATGCTTGGCTGGAGAATCTGCAAGTGTTCCTCGGTGTGTGTTGCCAATGCTGCATCATCGGCAAACAACATATCCCGGATGGTTAATGGTCTGACCTTTGTTTTTGCTTTCAGTTGGGAGAGATTGAAAAGTTTGCCGTCTGTCCTGGTGTGTAGGTAAACTCCCTCAGTTGATGTTCCAAAGGCTTGGCGCAGGAGGTGAGAGAAAAATATCCCAAACAGAGTGGGTGCCAGCACACTACCCTGTTTGACACCACAACAGATGATGAAGGGTTCAGAGGTGCACCCATCGAACTGGACAGGACCTTTCATATCTGTGTGGAAAGACTGAGGGATGCTGAGGAGTCTAGGTGGGAAGTCGATCCGTTCCACCAGTTGGAAGAGTCCACTCCTGCTCACCAGGTCGAAGACCTTGGTTAGGTCGACGAAGGCCATATACAGAGGTTTACGTTGCTCTCTGCACTTCTCCTGCAGCTGTCTCAGGGTGTAAATCATGTCAAGAGTTGAACCACCTGCTCTGAACCCTGCCTGTGACGCTGGGTAGAGCTTCTCTGCGAGGACTTGGAGTCTATTTAGTGCAACTCGAGCAAAGAGCTTGCCGGTGATGCTAAGTAGCGAGATGCCGCGGTAGTTGTTACAGTCACTCCTGTCTTCCTTGTTCTAATACAAGGTGGCAATGTTTGCATTCCTCATGTCCTGTGGGACAGAGCCTTCTCTCCAGCACAGGCATACAAGCCTATGTCTATGCAGAAGGGCAGGCTTCCCGCACTTAAGAACTTCAGCGGTTATACCATCAACTCCTGGAGCTTTCCCACTGGTCAGGCTGTTGATGGCTTTACTTAGCTCCTCGGACGTTGGTTCCATGTCGAGCTCTTCCATGACTGGTAGGCGTCCTACAAGCCTGAGGGCTGCATCAGAGACACTATTGTCCCTGGCGTACAGCTCTGAGTTGTGTTCCACCCATCGGTCCAGCTGTTTAGAGGGGTCAGCGATGGTTTCTCCTGAGGCTGATTTCAGTGGGACGATTGTGCGGGGTGATGGTCCGAGGGCCTTTTTTTAATGCCGTCGAACATGAGTCTGATGTTGCCTGTGTCAACAGCTGATTGTATATCGGTGCAGAGCTGAAGCCAGTAGTCGTTGGCACAGCGTCGAGAGGCTTCTCTGAGCTTCCTCCTAGAGGATCGGAGGGCCTGTAGAGTTTGCGTGTTTGGAGTGAACTTGTAATTTGTGAGGGCGATACGTTTTTCCTCAAGAATTGGTGCCAATGTTGTTTGGTTGGAATCGAACCAGTCATTTGGCTTACCCTGCTTTTTGCCAAACACTGTCAGGGCTGTGTTGTAAATGGCATCCCTCAAGCCATCCCAGTATTGCTGGGCAGAGCAGTACAGGGGTGGGTCGGGGAGAGAATCCTCAAGGGCATGGAGGAAGGCTCGAGCTTTGGTTGGGTTGTATGTACTGCTGCTGTTGTTGTTGTTGTTGTTGTTGTTGTGCAACAAGATAATTCGGGTCAATGCTGTGGAGGTTGGGGTTGTGATACATCTGGCAGATCAGTCATTGAAGTCCATCGCTCCCATATGAGAAGCGTTAGAGCAGGGTCTTTCGCCATAGTATCGGGGGGGGGGGGTTCAGCAGGCGGCCTGTCGATGCGCGTGCAATCATAAATGACATGCTCGACAGTTTCATCGCCCAAGCCGCATTTTCTGAAGATTGTGTCCGTAGCTCGGTCGATCTTTGCGAGCCAATATTTTAGGCTGGGGTGGTGGCCAGATCGGAGGCGGCTAAGTGTCACCTGGTCCCTCCTCTCGAGGTGTTTATTTTCTCTCCTCTATCACCGTAGATCCGCTGGATGTGTTCATGGGACGCCGGGCCGCCTCTTGTTGCTCTCCGAATGGTTGCTTTAGCGGAGTCATAATGGTGGTCGACTGTGGTTTGATCAGCGTCCGTCCCCTGTCTCGCCTGGACGTCTGCTAACTCATTTCCGACTATACCACAGTGGCTTGGGCACCACGTGAAGGTCACTTGGCATCCTCGCTCCGAGAGCATGATAAAGCTTGAAGGATGATCTATTCATCGTTGTCTTTGCACGTCGGGATGGGTGCGCTGACTGGATGTGAGTCAGAGCTTAGAGGCTGTCGCTACAATTCTGGCTTTTTGGACATGTCCTTCGGCCTGTATGAATTGGAGCGCCTTAACTATTGCTTTGATCTCTGCTTGGAAGGATAAGCACCATCTGCCGGTGGGGATGGCGAAGGAGCGGAGGACTTGGGGGTCTCTGTGGTGGTCGGTGGTTACGACAATTCCACCACCGCCTGTTGCGGTAACGCTCGTTGCTGATCCATCAGTATAGAGGACCAGGTCGAAGGTGTTCCAGCCTTTCTCGAGCCATTGTAGGGCCCACTTCTTATCGGCTTACGCATCTCCAGACTTGCTGCCGGAGATCTCGAAGATGTGTCCACCTGTCTCCAACCACTGAGGGAGAAGTTCTGGCTGTTAGGGGGGGCGGCAGGTATTTCCGAAGATGGACTCCCAGATCTCTCCTGCCTTTTTCCGCCAGCTGGGCTTTTTCGTGCGTTGAGTGACTTTTTGAGCTGCTACTTGGTGGCGTGGGTTTTCTGGGTCGAGGCGTTTTGACTTTTCTAGAGCTATCACACCAAGCTGAGTTGTCCTCGTAGCTAGCTTCGGTAGATCCGCTTCTGCTCGGATCGCCTCCACCGGGGTGGTTTTGACCTGGCCAGCAATTGCTCGGCCCGCGAAACGTTGGTAGGCTTCCAGCTTCTCCATCGTTGACGGCGACACCCATGGAAGCCAGGCCGATGCAGCGTATTCGACGGATGCCCTGCCGGTTGCTATGTAGGTGGCTCTGAGGGTACGTTTATCATTCCCCCACTCTGTAGTCGCCAGGCATTTCAGAGCCCCTGCCTGCCTGCGTAGCTTCCCGCCGATGGTCGCTGCATGGTGGGTGAAGGTCAACTGGCGGTCATAGATGATGGCGAGGAACTTCGGGTGTGGGTTGTACTTTCGCTGTTGGTCGTTCAGCTTTAGGTTGGGGCGCCAGCTTGCCTCGTGGGTGTTGGTGGAGAAGAAGGAGCATTCCGATTTTTGGGCTGAAATCTCCATTTTCCACTTTTTACTCCATTCTGCTATATGGTTTAAGGTTGATTGGAGGCGTTGTTCAGCGAGTCGTAGGCTCGGGGCCTCGCTCCACACTGCCACATCGTCGGCAAAGAGGCTGATTTGGTGGGTGTCGAGGCCGGTGGTGAGGTCGTTTATGTAGAAGAGGAACAGGTGTGGCGACAGCACCGACCCCTGCGGGACTCCTTGCTTCAGGACGACGGTCTTGCTCTTTTCCCCGTCAAATGTCACCCAGGTGAGTCTGTTGGAGAACCAGGCCTCTATCCACCGCACCATTTTAGTTGTAACCTCAGCTTGTTGCATCTTGAGAAGGAGCGCGTCCTGCCACACCTTATCATAGGCTCTGGAGTAGTCAATCAGCGACAGCACCGTTCTCTGCATTGGCGACCGCTGGCATCCATCGCTGAGCTCTTGGGAGAGTCGGAGCAACTGATCTTCAGTACTGCGGCCAGTCCGGAAACCAGCTTGGAATGGATTAAGGATGTTGTGGTGCTCTGCCCAGTAGCGTAGCCGGTTTGTCACAAGGCGCTCCATAACCTTCCCTATTGTCGAGGTGAGAGAGATCGGCCTGTAGTTGTCCAGCCGCTGGGCATCTTTGCCCGCTTTAAGCACAGGGCGAACGTCGGCAACTCTCCACGCCTGGGGTATCCTCGTGGTTGCCCACGATTGGTTGCAGATTCGTAATAGGGTAGTAACGGCTATGGGGCCTATGTGATGGAGGAACCTGGGATGGATCTTATCGGGTCCAGGGGCTTTGGATGGCTTGAGGCTCCTCAGCACTGCTTGGATCTCGCTTAAAGTGAAGTCTCCATATGCTTCTGAGTCCACCGGATTAGATCGTCAGCGACCATTGAGAATCTTTTCAGGCCGCAGTCCGGTTTGTTAATCTTCAACCAGCTCACTCCCCGATACAGTTTGACAAATGCATTCGCCTTCTGCTTCGGGCTGACATAATCTATGGCATTTTCGGAGATAATACGGGCAGTGTCAGAAGCTCTATTTGTAGTGAGGTTTCGGAGAATAGACCACATCTCTTTAGTCCCCTTCCCTGCATCACTTTCCTTTCCCATATTTCCTTTTTCCGCTCCCGGACCAGCGTTTTCACCTGAGCATCATAATCTTTATGAGCGGTGGAGTGGATGCCTGAGTTTGCTCGCGCTGCGTCTCTTGCAATCTCATCTTGGGAAATCTCTGTTGTCCTCCAGCTTTCACCTGACGTGCCGACGGCTTTGACCCCGACATGGCGTTTGGCTGCAGCTAGGAGGGTGGAGCAGAAATCTTCATAGGTTGTAGTGACGGAGTCGTCTTGTGTGGCTTCGTGCTGTGCTAGTCTTTCGTCAAGGTCAGTTTTAAACGCTTGAAGATCGCCCTTTTTCCAGTCCCATACCAGCCGTTTTGAGCCATTTCTTTGTTGGGATGGGAGGTGCTCCGTCGTGATGAGGGGTTTGTGGTCTGATGAGAGGGAGTCAAGTGGAGACCAGTCACAACGGTGGAGTTGACCAGTGTGTGCGATGGTGACATCTGGAGATGAGACATGGCCCGTGGCTGGATCTTGGCGTGTGGCGAGGTTGGTATTGTTAAGGAAGCCACCCTCTGCATCCATGATGATTTCCGCCAACTGGTCCCATCGATCATCAGGGCGGGCACTTCGGTCCCATATCTCATCATGGGCATTCATGTCCGCACAGATTATTTCATTTTCGGTTATCACTGGTTGGAAGGCGGCCATGGAGAAGCCAACTCTTTGCAGGAAATATGAGTTCTCTGGATACCAATTAGAGATGGTTATCGTCCGCTGGTTTAGAACAGGAATCTGAACAGAGAGTCTCTCAAGGGCATCGTCATTATCATCATCTATAGGGCGTTGTTTGTAGGGCAGGGTCTTCTTCACGAACGTCAGTAGGCCTCCGCCCCGGGCTTCCCCTTGGACTGGTCTATCTCTGCGGATGGTGTTATAATTGCGCAGGATTGGGGTCTTATCGTGCGGGAGGAGGCGACTTTCTTGGATGACGATAATATCAGCGTTGTAGTTCTCAGCCAAGTCTTTGAGAAGTTGTAATTCTCTGTAGACACCGTTAGCGTTCCACTGCAGAATGATAAGTTGTGGTTGGCTGACCCCGGCCGAGGTCTTATCAAGTGTCGGTTTGCAATGGTCTACTGGGTCCTTCCGTGCTCCTAGTGGTCGACACCTGGCGCAGCGCCACTCAGGTGTTTGGAGGTACACATTTGCCTGGCTTCTCATGGGGGCCATGCATATAATGTGGAAGGGGCTTCTGCACACAAGTCTCCTGTGCAGTCCGTGCACCGTGTGCCTTCAAGCTGGGCTTGGGGATCAGCTCGAGTGAGGTTAGAAGTAGTGGTATTTTCATCGGTGGTCGGAGAAGGGGATAGGTGTGGGGGCGCGTGATCATCTACTTGTATGGCTGGACCAGGGCAGCAGCTCCACACTCGGCGTCCATCTCTGACCGCCTCTCTCTGGGCTCGCGGGAGTCCGGTGCAGACAAGGTGGTATTCAGTGCCACAATCACTGCACCGGGCTCTTGGTGCGTTTTTTCTGATGGCCTGCTTGCACTTGGCGCACGGCAGCAAGACTTTCGTCGCAGGGGTTTGGTGGTTATTGGTGTTGGATGGCTGATGTTCGTCACTGTCATTATCACTCACTTCGTCATCGTTGGGCATAGTCGTTGGGATGCAGCATATCCAGGATAGTGCTCCTTGTTTTACTCGTTCTCAAGCCGATCGCATTAGTTGTGAGCATCCAAGATGAGTCTGGCGGTTGCAGGAGTTACAGGTGAGTCTGTTTTGACCGGCCCGGAATCCCCCCTGCATCTGGTGCATCGGTGGGCTAATGGCTGCGGTGGTCTACATCTGTGACATCGGTAGTCGTCGGCCTTTCGGCGTTTGGCCACCTCCGACCTCGAGAGTCCGCTGCATTTGTGGTGGTTGGTCACACTGGTTGCATCGTAGCGCCTTCGATGTGTCCCTTGCCCCGCATTCTCTGCAGGGTTGCGCAGGACCCGGGTCAAGTTCCACATCTCCAGCACGCAGGAGATTGATTTACATGGTCCTAGAGGGTGACAGTCTGGGAACGAGGGCCGGGGGACCCATACCTTGGGAAAGACCGTTTTTTCTCGTTGTTGCCAGGAACTCTCCGTTGGGCCCAACACCTCGTGAAGGTGGTTCCTGTAGTTGGGCTACTGCTGCTGTCGATGCGGGGGCTCCTTTGGGTTTGGATCTGTACAGGTTTTTTGCTTGTAGCTTGACTCTACAGAGCACAAGCGAATGATCTGTGTCGCAGACTGCACTGTGAAGGCTGCATGTTTGAAGGATGCTTCTGAGATCAGGCGTGCGTGTTATGATCAAGTCTAACTGTTGCCAGTGACCTGAGCGTGGGTGTCTCCATGAGACTTTGTGGATGGGTTTGGACGAAAAGTAAGTATTGGTGATGCAGAGGTGATGGTATGTGCAAAACTCCAGAAGGCGCTGCCTGTTTTCGTTCAGTTTACCGATACCATGATGTCCGGCAGAGAGCCAGGATTCTCTCTGAGCCGCCTGTGGGTGGTACCACTGCTCCCGGGAGTGTGGTCCTGATAGCAAACCCTACTCCATATTCCCTGGTTTCCTCAGGGGGTTTCCCCCCACCAGAAAAAGGTGTAATCCTTTTCCTTGAGGGAGCCAGATCCATGAAGTCGTGTTTCCTGGAGGATCGAGATGTCAATTCTGCGCTTCAGAAGTTCGTTGTTTACGACTTCAGTTTTACGGACATCACTGACCTCTTGTAGGTTGTTGCCAAACCCGGGTGTCATGGTTCTGACATTCCAACACCCCAGGCATAATGCTGGAATCTTATGTGGGTTATTTGTGTTGCTCGGTGCGTGAATTTACAGCCTGCTTGTTGGGGTGAATCCCTAAGCTCCGTGCACCCGGTGGAGCAGGCAGGCTGTGGCGGGATAGCACCTTATTGGCTGGGGGCTGTCCAGCTTGAGGCGGGCGGTAGCTGTCCAATGAGACCAAACATCTCTCCCACCGCCAGAGGTAGCCCCTGGCGCCCATACTCTACGCCAATTGAGAAGGACATATAACCGGTAACTGCTTACCTCCCGTGTTGTGTCTCCACCAGTCAGTGGAGCTGGAGTGTCCTCTCCAGTGTACAAGAAGCCTGGGCAAAATTGTTATGGAAGTCTTGCGTTTCCCAGGTAGCAGGGCTCCCCTCTCGGCCTTCCTGTTGTTATCCAAAGGAAGGGAAAGCCGCTACGTTTGGCAGCAGGTTGGCTGCAGGAGTTGCCAGAACACTGCTTTGTTGCAAGCGTCTGCCTAATGGAGTCCAAGCCGGGTTTTCTGTCGGTTTGCTCCCTTAGCCTTTTCCGTCCATACAATGCCCACAAGGCAGCGGGGTGCTATTTAACCCATAGCTGGGACAGTGGTTATTGGACGCCAGGGCGTGTCCACGACATGCATACGCGTCAGAGAGCCTGCACATGTGTGTATATATATATATATATATATATATATATATATATATATATATATATATATATATATATATATATATATACATATGTGTATGTATGCATATATATATATATATATACATATGTGTATGTATATATATATACATATATATATATATATACATATGTGTATGTATATCTATATATATATATATATACATATGTGTATGTATATATATATATATATATATATATACATATGTGTATGTATATATATATACATATATATATATATATATACATATGTGTATGTATATCTATATATATATGTGTATGTATATATATATATATATATATATATATATGTGTATGTATATATGTGTGTATATATATATATATATATATATATATATATATATATATACATTAGATTATTCCATTCATCTTTATCAGTCTCATGGTGCTGCAATTGTCATCATTTACTGTCATCCAATGTTCCCTCTAATTTTCCATGAGTCTCACCACAGTGCGCAACATCAGACATGCTCATGGCGGCCAGACCAATGTAGATGTTACAAAAACATTCGAATCATCTACATCTGAAAATAGAACAAATCATTGAATAGAGTTTTGTGATAAAATCAGCCCTACATAAGGAATAAAAATAAATAATATAATAAAAATAAAGTCATAATTAAGTCTGAATGGAATCATATTCAATATGGCCCCACATTATCCACTCATTAATAACTAAAATCATGCCATTTAATAAAACACAAAAAATTCTAAGTCACCTGACCTCTAAAACACGCCAAACAGCCCCGTTTGAGGGGCTCGTAAACTCAGCCCATATTTGGACTTCCTGAATAGAGCTGTATGTGTGTCACCTGCAGCAGTACATCAGTGTTGAGTGTGAGTCTGTGTGTGCGCATCAAACTATAGTAAAACAATTGAGTGTGCGCCCTCAGCCGCACTATCAATCAATCAAATTTTATTTATATAGCACTTGTCATACATAAAATGCAGCTCAAAGTGCTGTACAATAAAAACATCCAAATTACAACAAAAAACTAAAACCCATTCCACCCACCCAACATAAACACAAGACACATCCACATACACGCCTGAACTCGCATACACACAGAACACTCGCATTCACACAACTTAATAAACCATCTTAGTAGAAAGACATGGCAAGGCACAGTGAAACCATATGAGAAAATGTACCCAGGGTAGGTCATCCGTGCTGAGAGGGATGGAAGCCCTCGGCCGCAGGGAGCTCCGCCAACACACAGACCCCCGGCCCAGACTGACTGGGGTAGACCCTACACATAGTGCAGAGGGCCCTGGTCCGCTGGGCCAAAGCAGCCTCCAGGATGAAGTTCCCTGTGAGAAGGCCAGCCACACCTCCCAGCGCGGAGGCCCCCCTTGAGGAAACACTGGAGCTAAAATATATAGAAGAAAATGATAATGCTAAAAGAAAAAGAAGCTAAAAATTAAAAGACAATAACAAAACGACGGAGCTAAAATATATTAAAAGAAATGATGATACTAAAAGACAA
>NC_142396.1:23890215-23897715 GCF_059441095.1 Idiotropiscis lumnitzeri | reverse complement strand
CCGCCTCCTCTTTTTATTAGGGCTTGAACAATGGGGGTCTGTTTAGACGCACGAATCTCCGGGAAGCCATAACTCACAATGAAAGCAAGGAAATAGAAACTAAAGCAAAAGTGTAGGGGTGTGTGTGCGTGTGCTAAAGCAAAAATGTAAGTGTGGGTGTGTGTGTGTGTGTGTGTGTGTGTGCAAATATTAATGATACAAGTAGTGTATAAAAACATGATTAGAAATACACAAACTGATTACATAAAGCTGCTTGAGGGCAATGTGATCTTCAGCCCATCTTACAAAGTGCTTGTTATGGCTCCAGGTTCTGAAGGAGGAAAGCGTTTGTCTCGGAGTGAGTGATGGAAGTCTTCTTCCTGTGTTTGCACATCTCATGGGAGCCAAAAAGGTACAGTGCTGATTGATTTTGTCTCTCGTGCACATTTCTCTTTTATTTATTGACCTATCCACTTTTCTCTTTTGTCGCAGGTCTTCAGTTTGGAAAACTTCAGCATGACGAAACAGGTTATTGCTGAGGTAAGCATAGCTCTCGTTTAAAATCAATAAAAGTACAATTGAACCTCTCAAAGGATGGATGCTCTTGAAAGGAGCTGTAGATTGTGGAATTTAGCCAAAATTATCAGTAAATAATACAAAAAAACTCTGGTCCCACCGCCATCAAGACCTCGGTTCACTAGGTATTTGCAGTTCAAATCCACGCATTTTTGTTTTTTCTTTTCCATCCATCTTACACTTATCTGGCCTCAGATTGAGGGGGCAGCATCTTAAACAGGGAAGCTCAGACTTCTGCCCCCCCAGCAACTTTGTTCAGCTTTTACAGGAGGATCTAAGGGTGTTCCCAAATAAGCCGGGAGACATTCTCTCCATTTTGTCCTGGGACCGGTCAAATAAAAGGTATTTATATAGCCCTTTATCTCAGAAAAGTCTCAAAGGGCTTCACATCCCAACAGTTGACAAATATTAACAAAGCATCATCAGTGGACAAAGCTAAACTCAAAAAAATCCTATCTAGAGAAAAATGAAAAACCTTGAGAAGTGGCCGCAAATGGGGGAATCTCCCTTCCAGGATGACAATGGATGCAGAGTGGGCAACATTTAAAGACAAAGATAAAAGATAAAGATGTCCTTTATTAGTCCCACAATGGGGAAATTTGAGGTGTTACAGCAGCAAAGATATAGATCACACAGAGTCGGCGGCATAATGTAGCCGTTAATGTATAACATTAGCAGCAGACATTCATAAAAAGCATGCAAATATACACAGTATAAACGTATATAAGTGTAGGGAAACACTCCTAATGCCTGTCCATTATACAGAGGGGGAAACGCTGTTATGATAAAAACTACTGAATGATTGAAAATACAGCAATGATAGAAAATACTGCAATGATAAAAGTACTGTAATCGTAAAAGTACTGCAATGATAGGAAATACTGCAATGATAAAAGTACTGTAATGATAAAATATACTGCAATGATAAAAAATACTGCAATGATAAAAGTACTGTAATAGTGAACGTACTGCAATGGTAGAAATACTGCAGTGATAAAAGTACTGTAATAAGAATACTGTAATGGTAAACAAAATACATCATTGGTCAATATTTAAGTACACCATTGGCTGAAAGTACAGTAGTAGTGTATATTGCATCCTAGGACTGCACAATTGCACTAATGCCCGCCCGTTTGTAGGCCTGACCTAATATTCTTGTTGAAAAGTCTGACAGCAGCCGGCAGGAAGGAGCGGCGAAATCTCTCTTTGGTACAGCGAGGGTGTAACAGTCTATCACTGAAGGAGCTGTGGAGTGTTCTCAGAATGTCATTGAGTGGGTGGGCTGGGTTGTCCAGCATTGATGACAGTTTTGCCATCATCCTCCAGCCCCCCACTGAGTCCACAGAGTCCAGGGAGCAGCCCAGGACAGAGCTGGCCCTCCTCACTAGTTTGTCCAGTCTCTTTTTGTCCCGGCCCGAGATGCCCCCTGCCCAGGAGACCACTTCATAGAAAATGACTGATGAAACCACAGTGTCATAGAAGTTCCCGAGGAGTGTTCCCTTCGAGCGCCGAAGGACCTCAGCCTCCTGAGTAGGATGAGTCTGCTCTGACCCTTTCTATAGAGAGCGTCTGTGTTGTTGCTCCAGTCCAGTTTATTGTTCAGATGAACACCCAGGTACTTGTAAGTTGAGACCCTCTCAACGTCTGTTCCCTGGATATTCACTGGTGCAGGTGGAGAGTGCCGACGCTTTCGGAAATCCACCACCAGCACTTTGGATTTCCCAGCGTTGATTTGGAGGCGGTTCTGCTGACACCAGTCCACAAAACCCTGCGGAACCCCTCTGTACTCCCGATTGTCACCGTCAGTGATGAGGCCGACAATCGCAGAGTCATCAGAGAACTTCTGCAGGTGACAGGTTGTGGAATTGTATTTGTAGTCAGAGGTGTAGAGGGTGATCAGGAAGGGAGCCAGAACAGTTCCCTGCGGCGCTCCCGTGCATCTGGGCCTGCTGCCTTCCTCGCCTTCATCTTCCTCAGCTGGTTCTTCACCTGAGATGTTGTGAGGAACAAGGCTGAGCAGGAGGAAGTAGTGGTTGTCTGATGAGGCTGGGAACTGGAGCCTGGGGATAGAAGAGAGGAGAGAGACGGAGAGAGAGGGTCTCGTTCTCAGTGGCAAGAGGGGTTGGTGGGGGCTGCAGCAGGGGAGCCTGAGTGGGGTCAGGCATTTGATCAAACCTATTGAATAATAGGTTCAACTCATTTGCCCACTCCTTCAGGAGAGCTTTAATGTCCGGTGTGATACAGGGTTTGTTGTTGGAGAAACATCTTACAGTCCTGGTGGGAATGGTGTTCTCCATGCAGAAGTTAATATAATCAGTAATTGTGTCTGTTAGACCATTAATGTCCTCCCCGTGGGCTTCGCTGAATACCTCCCACACAGTTGTGTTGAAACAGTCCTTCAAGGCCTCCTCGGCTTCTCCGGACAATCGCTGAACTGTGCGTGTCATAGCTGGCTGCCTGCGGACCAGAGGTTTGCACACAGGCAGGAGAGCAACCAAGTTGTGGTCAGCTTTGCCCAGCGGGGAGAGGGGCAGTGATTTGTACGCCTCCTTGGTGTTGGCATAGAAAAGGTCCAATATTTTACTGTCTCTGGTGTGGCAGGTTACATATTGTGTGAATGAAGGCAGAGAGGAGGATGGAGAAGCATGATTGAAGTCACCAGAGATAAGGAGCAGGGCATTTGGGTGCTGTGTTTGTAGCCTGCTCACAGCTGCAGTCAGTACGTCACAGGCTGTCTCACTGTTAGCAGAGGGTGGCACGTACGCCGCCACCGCGATCACATGACTGAACTCTCGCGGTAAATAGAACGGACGCATGCTAACAGCTATCAGCTCAATGTCCAGACTGCAAAGTTCATCCTTAACAGTTATGTGCCCAGGGTTACACCATTTATCATTAACAAACACAGCCAGCCCAACCCCCTTTCCTCTTACCGCTCTCCAGTGTCCTGTCCGCGCGTAGGATTTGGAAGCCGTCCAATTCCACGACGGCGTCCGGCATTAGCTCTGTTAGCCACGACTCCGTGAACACCAGCAAGCTAGCCTCCCGGACAATCCTCTCGTGCCAGGTTAGCGCTGTTAGCTCGTCAATTTTATTGGGGAGGGATCTAACATTTCCCATAATAACAGACGGGAGGATGGGGTGGTATCGTCTCCTCCTTGCCTGGCGTTTAGCCCCCGCACAAAATCCCCGTCTCTTCCTCCTCAGCTCGCGGGGATATCGGGTCTCACTCCGGGAGCCGACGTGGGGTTAGCACGCAGTGCTAACAGCTGATATCTTGAGTACACAATCGTAGCTCAGAGTTTCGTCTCCGGACACGATCACGCAAAAAACAGCCCCCAACAGCAGTTGGATGTCAATTGCTGCGATGAGGTAAAATAAAATAAGACAGGGTAAAGGGAAAAAACACACGGAAAAGGCTCAACAGTGAGCCACGCTGCTGTAAACAGGCAGCCACTCGCGCGGCGCCGGAACACAATATGATGATATTCAAAGTTGGTTAGAATAATCCAACAGCCTATTTAATATGATGAAGCACTGCAGGAAGACGTATTCGGGCAAGTGGGTCCTTCCCAAAGCCCAACCTGGTTGGTCAATGAGGAAATCTCCAGAGCAGTGCCTCCGAGGAGGTGGTCCACCTCAGATCTTTTCCAGATCAGTCTGAGCAGAATCCATACAGTGTCATCCAATTGGGTCATTGTCACCAAGCCCTCTATCAAAGCCAAGGAGTAGGTGTCAGAGAAGGAAGAAGCGGCAACCAAACTGTCCAATATCTAGCTCAACTAAATGTAAGAGTTTACGATTAATAGGGGTGGGCATCGTCAGTCGGTGAGTCCGTCAGTGAGCTTCTATCAATATTTCAGGCTGGCTCAGCCCATCTGAGTCACCCACAACAGCCAAATGGAGCCAATAATGGAGTTACCGGTACGAGATCACACAAGTGCCGGCCAACTGACACACTTTCTATCCCACAACCCTCAGTGACTTGTAGTTTTTATTTCACCAATCACCATGCTCTGCCTATGTGTCTGTTGTTTTAACTTTTTCTTTTTTATTATTTATTTGGCTATTTCTTGTGTGGGGCCTGTGTGTAACGTGAAAATTGTGTTCTTAACGTTGATTGACTGTTGCGGATGAGAGATGGACTGAGCCCACGTGGAACGGCCTGAAATAATGAGGGGGGAAAAAAAGTTCCAAGTTCAATTTAAGTGAAAGTACTTTGCCCTGAACAATAACATATCTACCTCCCCAGTCTGGTATTGTTTTTTTTCAATTGAAATGGTATATCCTTATGGATCAAAATAATAACCCCTCTTGCATAGTTGTTATATGACGCATGTAACACCTACCCAGGCCATCGATTACTAAGGTCTACTGAGGTCTTATGTTTACAGAAAAAGTTTTGATCACTTTCCATAATTTACCGTATTTTCCAGGCCATAGGGCGCTCTTTAAAGTCCAGAATCTTCCCCAAAACAAACAAAGCGCCTTGTAAAGCGACGCGGCCATTATATGGACTAAGCATCACTCGCGACCATCAACCCTTTTACTCATTGGGCTGTTCGGAGTGCATGTTAGCACACCCTGCTGGACAAAGTCTGAGTCATCTATGCTTCTAATTGACCGTGACTTATACAATATGTGACTATTGTGTTTGGGTGATGGTGTAGGAGAAAGCTGGACAAAAGGGCAGCTGTCCACAATGTTGTAGTCTGTCTTATCATTTTTGTTATTGCAAGCAAGAAACGTCCCAGGTTTAGACAACAGACTGCAAAAAGCCCAAAGCACAACAGCACATCTCTCTAAACAGCCATGTGATTGGCTGAGTCTGAGTGGCTCCCAAGAAGCCATTGCTAGAATCTTTTTGTTATTTTTATTTCTTTTGGGTATATAGATGGCATGAAAGATACATGTTTTGTGTGAATCTTATTTCTTTGTTTCATTGTTTGCTTGTATGCTGAGTTTTTTTTTGGTTTTGATTTGAAACCGTGACTCTAAGGAGTGTGGTGACCAGTGAAGTCCCTCCCCTGACGTTGTCTAGTAGACTATTGCCAAGACACCTTGTATTGGTTAGAGTCATTGTTATTGACAGTGATTTCTAATAGTTTCATGACATCTGTCATTGAAATGGGGTGATACCTCTGGCAGCGATTCCTTATGGGATTGAGTCCTGTGGTGAGCTAGCGCGAACGAGCTAGCGCGAACGAGCTAGGTTCGCTAGCGCGAACGAGCTAGGTTCGCTAGCGCGAACGAACTAGCGTGAAGCCGAGCTAGTGCCTTGTAACGCGGCGCGCCTAGTATATGCATTAAAGATGGAAATAGCACCCTCAACTGGTGTTGCGCCCTTTGAGGCAGTGCGTCGTATGGCCGTAAAAATACGGTTTGTGAATTATGAAGGTTCTCATTTGAAATATTGGTTCTTTTGCCTTCACAGTTTCACGTAACATATGACACTGAAGACGGCGGAAGACTGTCGCAGAAACATGTCAGCTTGCGACCATGGGTTTGGGTGGGCGAGTAGCAACTGTTAAATTGAGAGTGTCTTCTTTCGGCTCAGCTGTACAGTCTGTATCACTGCAGACACGACGCCAATCCGCCTGTCCATCCCCCCTTTATAAGACCCCAAGATTCTTCAACACGTCCACTAAGGGCAGGATCTCTTCCCCATGATGGGGGAGGGCATGGTTCCATTTTCTGATTGAGTTCCATAGTCTCAGAATGGGAGATGCTATTTTCATCCCAACCACTTCACACTCTGTTGCAAACTGTTCCAGTGAGAGAGCAATTGCAACTTTATGAAGCCAACAATGTCCGTAAAAGTTAGGAACAGAATCTGTCTCAGAGGATAACGTTGGCAGAGTCCAACCCTCGATACAAATCCAACTTATTGCCTGCAATGCAGACTGAACTCTGATACTGGTTGTGTAGGGATCGAACAGCCTGTATAAGGGGGTCCGGTAACTCATACTCCCGAAGCTAGTGTAGAGCTAGTCGGAATGTCACAACCTTACAAACCAGCTCAGGCTCTTTTCCTGCCAGAGTAGGTATGTCGCTTGTCTCTCGGACTAGCTTCTGTAGCCAGGATCAGATTGCCAAATTCCTTGCTTTGGCTCTTACGCTGCACCCACCCTGCAATGGGACACTCCCATAGGTGGTGAGCCCGTGGGAAGGCATTATTGTTCTTTACTACTATGACAATTCAGAATATTAAATTAAGACAAAGCGTAGAATTATAAAGTGTTCATGATGGTGAATTATTTTTTTTCCGGAAACAAATGTATGCCAGCAATGTATTTTGTTAGATTGTCCCACATTGTTCACGGCTTTAGAAATGGTGCTGATGCCCCCCATTTTATCACCAGGTCCTGGAAGCAAACTCACTGAGGGGGCGAGTTGAGCTGCTGGATGTCAGGCCTGAGCAGCTGACCATGAAAGATTTAGGAGGAGAGCAGGTAGATTCCTTACAAGCAGCTCCTGTCATGTCTTGTCTGTTTTCTTGAACAAGTCACCAAGATATGTGCAAGCAATGCAGTGCGAGAGTCTTTTCGTAAGGTTAATTGTTCGTAAGTCGTTTTAATATTACAATTTCTGCCATAAAGTTACAATTGTCGTCGAAATGTATGAAAATAAGTGATTAGTAGCCATTGTCCATCTTTAGCTAATTTGTTTTTAGCCTACTCGTAGCAAGACCATCTTAGGGAACCCACAAACCTGGTCTCAAAATAACATTCCTTGCTTCTAACGTCATTTCACAAATGATTTATATAGATGCACATAGCAACCGATAAAAGCCGAACATACACTACCGTTTGACCCTCCAGCAACAAACTGAATTGACAATGCATGGCCGTGTTTTGAGCTCGAGCCATTTACTTTGTTAAAAAAATAAATACATTTAAAAAGACAATGACAGACTCAAATCAATATTTAGATTAAAACCCAAGA
>NC_142396.1:23832715-23885215 GCF_059441095.1 Idiotropiscis lumnitzeri | reverse complement strand
CTGCAGGAGATATTTTACAGTTTTTTTTCTGGAAGTGGCACCCTTAAGTTCCTGGAGCCACATTTTCTTGAATGTGAAATAAACACCTTATATTTGTTTGAGTGGCAAAGGTGTTTAATGGGAACATTGCTAAATATTTAGTTTAAAACTGCGCTCTGTTGAAAAACTAAATATTGAAACTATATAAAAATGTGAACATCGGCTAGACTAGGGGTCTCAAACTAAATTTTCCTGGGGGCCACTAGAGGCAGACTCTGGGTGAGGCTGGGCCGCATCAGGTTTTCCGCAAGAAAAAAATAAAAAAAATCTAATCTTCTCAAATGTCTTTATTTTTATTTTTTAACACAAAATAAGATTTAAAAATAAATAAGGAATTAATAAGAAAATAAATAAGGAATTAATAAGAAAATTAATCAGTAATAAATAATAATAATAATAATGAGTCAAATGTCTGTATTAACAGTTCTTTAATCTTCTTCTGAACATGAATTGTCCTGAACATGAGTGGAACATTCATCAATCAAACCCCTACTAAAACATCGAAAAGAAATTACAATCCTACCCTCGTTTTAAAGCTGAAGATGTGCCCAACAATAATCCGCGGTTCAATTTTATCCACTGTGACCAGGTAATCCTACATTTTATAATTAGTCCCGTCTGTGCTAGTGCTGATGCAAAGCTCCGTCAGACTGCACATCCTGTTCGCGCATGGGTCTCCTGTCAATCAAATTAAAATCTTGTCAAATAGCAGAGATCCTAAGCATAAACCATAGTTCTGGGATGAGTAGGCCTACTTCTGTAGTTATAAAGCTTTAATTACACTGTAATTAAAGCTTTATAACTACAGACAGTCATATCAAATTCGCGGGCCGCACGAACATTAAACTTTCATAATAAGGCGGGGGCCGCAAGCGGTCCGCGGGCCGCGAGTTTGAGACCCCTGGGCTAGACATTAAGGGAAGTTGGACATTGGTTTGGACCTTTTAATTGGAAGAAATTTTAGTCGTGGACCTCTGTGACTTTTAATTGAATACCTCTGCTCTATACCTAGTGTGTGTTAATATAGATGGCTTTTTTACCGCTCCTCTGTCAACATATGGGCACATGTCTCAAAGTGAAGCAACTTGCAAGCAAGTTGAATAACAAAAAAAGGATAGGAGCTAACACGCTTAAAACGAACGCAGCCATGCCACAAGGTGGCACTGCAGGACCACAACTTCCCATCTACACGCGCAAACAAACCACAACAATGCATCATATCAAATGCATTGCAAAATAATGAAAAAAAATAAAGCTGACTACTTCGCAGATTTCACCGATCGCGGGTTATTTTTGGAACGTATCCCCCGCGATAAACGAGGGATTACTGCATTCTTATTTTTTTTCCATGATGCTGTTTTTTTTTTAATGTTGCCAAGTATGCACAGCAGAAAACGAGTCAGGTATTGCTGAAATATATTAAATTAAATGTAAAATGTTTACTTTTGAGTTTAAACAAATGTAAGTAGCTTCAATAAACTATAAATAAAAAAAATTGTCTGGAAAAAAATATCGAACTGTGAAACTAATGTATCGAACCGAACCGTGAATTTTGTGTATTGTTGCACCCCTAGTATGTAAATGTGGATATGTATATATGTGTGTGTGTATCACCCATGTGTGTATGTTTGACTTGGCCATTGTGTGATATTCTACTTCTTTGCCTTAAAAACTCATTGGTTGCTTTTGCATTATGTTTTAGACCATTGTCCATCTTCACAATGTATGCCGTCCAGTGGGTTTTGAAGCATTTGGTTTAATTTGAGCAGATAATGTTGCTCGAATACTAAGAATTTGGTCCTTCTGCTTTTGTCAGCATTCACATCATCTTAAAATACGAAGGAACAAGTAGTAAAACCAAACCATGACTGTGTGAAGCTTGACTATTCTCACATTAGTGTGATACTGTATGATGGATATTTAAAGAATCATTTTAGGATTGTGTTGACATGTCATTATACTTGTGTGCTAGGAATTATGGCGGATACGTGGTCTGTGTGTTACATGTGAAGGATTTGATGTCACACCCATGGATGAAATGATCCAGGTAAAATTAAACATTTTCATATTACAATAAAATATGTGTGCTGCACGGTGGAACGGCTGGTTAGCGATGGCCTCACAATGCGGAGGTCGTGGGTTCCATCCCGGCTGCGGCTTTCCTGTGTGGCGTTTGCATGGTCTCCTTGTGCCCGCGTAGGTTGGTAGGTAGATGTACTCCAGTTTCCTCCCACAATCCAAAAACATGTGCGGCAGGTTGTTGGACACTCTAAATTGCCCTTAGGTATGAGTGCGAGCGCGGATGGTTGTTCGTCTATGTGTGCCCTGCAATTGGCTGGAAACCAGTTCAGGGTGTCCCCCGCCTACTGCCTGAAGAGAGGTGGGATAGGCTCCAGCACCATCCGCGACCTTAGTGAGGAGAAGCTGTACAGATAATGGATGGATGGAAATAAGGCCTATATCGCCCCGATAACTAGGATCAGTACTCGCCCATCCCTAATTACACTAAGTGATAAGAATTGTCTGGATGACGGAAAACTAAGTGGAACAAAACCAAGTAGTGATGCTTGTTGGGATAGTCATTGTGTCTAAAATAAAGAGAAGGTTCCGGCTGCAGCTGGGGCGTTCCTGTTCGGACACAAGAAAGCCCACTGGGTGTTCCTGTCAGTATTTAGTCGACCAGTGAGAAGGATCCAGATAGAATCGCGGTGTTCCCAACACGACACAATGTCCCGCAGTGGGCCTTGGTGATATTATCTAGTTGTATATTACAGCATTTGATTTATGCCACAATTATGTAATGGTAATGTAATACCGCGTCCGAAAACATCTTTTGTGCAGACAAAAATGTGTTTCGCGTGTAAAAGACCCTCAGAGTGTACGCACAAAATAGGTTTGACGCTTACGGCTTCTCTCTCCTCTACGGCTGCAAAACGCTGATTGCAGGCATATTTTTGCCACAATTCTTAACCAATCAGGAGTCAGACACTCGGGCTGATTCTGATTCGCTGTTTACTGTCCAATCGTAACTCAGAGGCGGGGTAGGAAAAAAACTGAATAGAATGGCACTGAACTATTGCAAAACAACGACCATCGCGACATCTAATGATGAAGACGGAAATGCACATCTCCGAGAGGTGATTTTTGATCATTAAAAATAAATTAATAAATAAAACAAACGGAAAAACATTTATAGAAATACAACGGGAAAATAACGATTAGACAGTCAAAGATATTTGAAAAAAATATTTTTGGAATTATTACTAAAACAATAAGCACAGCGTGTTAGAATGCAGATTATAATTATCGCAGTTGGAAAGAGACCCCATCTTGCAGCATTACTGTTCCTATATGGCTTCTTGAATACAATACAATTTTATTTGTACAGCGAATTTCACAACAGATGGAGCTGTAACAAAGCATGAATAACAGAAGGTAGAACATTACACCTCCTATCGACTGTTTGTGTTTTAGGTATTTGACATTACGCTTCCGTAATCGTGGCATAAATCTAACGCCATAGGACGTGGCTCTTGGTGTGTCAGAACAGGGCATTCCCGTTAAAAACCGGGAACAACCATTTGTGGCTGCAGCTGGACCATATTGAAAATAAGGATTATTTGGTTTCGAATGGGGGTTACTGAAATGCTCTTCTGTCTTTTCAGAAATCACTGGATTTCCGGGAGTCTCACGAGGCAGAGCCCCACCCTCTGTGGGAGTATCCATGTCGCGCTTTGACTCAGTCCACAGCTGTCATGACTTTTGACTTCACACACTGTGTCCCTCAACAGCCTATCATCAGCCAAGATTCTCTGCCATTCATAAGGTACGCATTATGCAACAATGATAGAAATATGTTTTTAATCCTGTCTCACAGTGTATGAAAACGTTTTCAGTTTTTTTGACAATATAAAAACTAAATTAAAATAAAACAAAATAATCCCTCAAATGCTCAGACATTTGAGGGATTATTCCGAAGAACCCATTTAAACAGTAATTGTTAACGCAAACCCTTGACAACCCTGATTTATAAAAAAAAAAAAATATATATATATATATAGGTCCATGCTCATTCATTTTTCAGGAGTGGCCACTGCCATGGTGTAGCCATGTGGTTGGAGTATCACCTAACCCCGGACATCTCAGTGAGTGTGGGTTTAACTGAACCAATCAGTGAGCAGGTATGTTTCCGGTTTATTCCTTGACAATGAACTTGATATATATGGTGTTGGAAATTTTTAACGTTAAGTGCCTCTTGTTCCAGGGCCACTGTGAGTGGAGTCGTCACAGTAAACAGGGAGTATATTTCTTCCGATCAAGCTGGGAGAACTCAGGCAGTGACAGAGCCGCTGTGTTCTACAACTTCATCTTTGAACCCAGTTCAGGAGACATCAAGATGGACTTCAATATCAAGTCTTATTGATTTGGATGAATTGAAAATTTATGACAGTTGAAGGAACATAGCAGGATATGGTTTTGGCCATATTATCTGTATACTGTAATACAATATTTGACAATTAAAACACTTTATGTACGATCTCTCAGAAGTAATGTGATTATTTTCTTGACCCCAGAAAGGATGGCATATTGCATACATCTGTAGGATTTCTTTGAGCATAACAGTAGAACCATATTTTCATGTGTCAAGTATCTGTCCACAAAATGGCTTTTATTATTCACATATTGTTTGTTGATGAAAGCAACGTTTTATTTTGATGATTAAACATGTAAATGTCTTGTGCTGTGGCATAATTGTGGACTGGCAAACAAGTAATTTAATACCACACTGACAAAGTAGAAGTTAAAAAATTGACTTAATTTCAACTACTGTATTTTCGCAGTCAAAAGGCGCACTTTAAAGTCCTGAAACTCGTCCAAAAAAGCCAGGGCACCTTTTGAGGTGGAGCGCCCATTATGTGGACCAAGTGCAACAAGTGCACCGCTGGGCTGACTGCGAATATTTACTGCCTGCACACCGCTGATAGAGAGAGAGAAGGCAGGCGTGGCTAACGACAGCAGGGGGCGTGAGAGGGGAGATGGGCGTGAATGACAATGCAAAGGCACGCCCCCAGTGCAAAGCAGCCCCGATGCCCCCTATATATACCAGGTGCAACACGTTGCTCAGGCACTTAATCAGCAAAAATGGCATCAATGAAGAGACACTCTTACGAAGCACAGTTCAAGCTATCAGCTACGCAAATGTTCATGGGAATCGAGCAGCTGCGAGGGAATTAAAAATCAACGAATCCATGGTTCGCAAGTGGAGGAAGCAGGAAGACAGACTCCGCCAAGTCAAGAAAACTACACTGAGTTTTCGTGGAAGCAAGGCAAAGGTGGCCCGTGTTGGAAGACCAGCTCGAGCAATGGATTGCTGCTCACAGAACAGCTGGGAGAAGCGTATCTACCATCACCATTGGACAGAGGGCAGTAATGCTTGCTGGCGAATTGAACATCGAACATTTCCAAGGAGGGGCGTCTTGGTGTTTTCGTTTTATGAAACGGCGCCATCTATCCATCCGGGCAAAGACAACCGTCGCACAGCAACTCCCAGAGGATTACAAGGAGAAGATGGTCGCCTTCCGCTCTTACTGCAGCAAAAAGATTGCCGACAAACGTATCCAGCCCAGCCACATCACCAACATGGACGAGGTGCCGCTGACTTTCGACATCCCGGCGAACCGCAGTGTGGAGAAGAAGGGGGTCAGCACGGTAGCAATCCCCACAACGGGACACGAGAAGTCGGCTTTTACTGTTGTCCTAGCTTGCCATGCTAACGGACAAAAATTGCCACCTATGGTGATTTTTAAGCGGAAGACGCTGCCTAAAGAGAAGTTTCCTGCCGGCGTTATCATCAAAGCCAATTAAAAGGGCTGGATGGACGAGGCCAAAATGAGAGAGTGGCTGAGTGAGGTGTACGTAAAGAGACCCGGTGGTTTTTTCCACGCGTCACCGTCGCTGTTGGTCTGTGACTCCATGCGTGCCCATCTGACAGCCAGTCACGCATATGAACTCAGAGCTTGCCATCATCCCGGGAGGCTTGACAAAGGAACTTCAACCACTCGACATTAGTATAAACAGGGCGTTCAAAGTGAAGTTGCGTGCTGCGTGGGAGCGATGGATGGCGGAGGGCGAACACAGCTTCACAAAGGCTGGGAGACAGCGAAGAGCAAGTTATGCCGCAATTTGCGAGTGGAGTGTAGGTGCTTGGACGAATGTGTCTGCTAGCTCTATTGTAAGAGCTTTCGCGAAAGCCGGCATTACATCCGAGGAGCCGCTCAGCAGCGACACAGAATTTGACAATGACGAGAGGCAACCTGGCGTGTTTGTGGGAGAACTTGCCCAACTGTTTGTATCTGATACGGAAGATGATGATTTTGAAGGATTTGTGGATGACTGATCAATATTAATGTGAGTACATTGTTAAATAAAATACAACCAAACTCAGTTTTGCTCCTGTTGCCTTTTTAAAAACAGCTAGCCACACTATCTTCTGTTTTAGTGTGCATGCATGTTAACTAAGCTATTGTATGGTAATCTGGGAGGTGTAATTTTGCTGGGCCTACACTATTATGCTCTTCAGTTGATTTGGGGTGATAGTTTTAGTGATAGTTTTAGTGTTGATCCGTGACTTGCTCACACCGGCATTGTGTCTGCATCCCATCTGAGGGGCTGCGCCGCAGCGAGACGGCGAGGCAGACTGATAATGACTCTCCTGTTTGGTGGAGAACGTGTCCAGCTGTTTATCTTGGATACAGAAGACAAGGACTTGGTGCATTCTTGGATGAGGACAACTTCAGCACGTTGTTAAAAGCTAAAATAAAGTACCACTGAACTCCCGCTGCCATTTTAAAAACACGCTAGCGCGACTGAGCAGCAAGCGAGACTGCTCGGTTCTGTTAGCGCCCAATGAGACGGCGCGTTCTATCTATGTAACAAATACAGAAATAGCACCCTCCACTGGTACTGCGCCCTTTGACACGGCGCATCTTTTGGCTGTAAAAATACGGCACATAAAAAGTGGTCATTTTCTGTATGTTTTCAGAACAGCATTTTGAATGCTTTCTACCGCCAAAACATTTTCCCTTTTATTTTATAGTTCCTACACACAGCACAACATAATTCACACAAATGGATGGGGAAAACCAGGAGTTTTCACTTCGACCTGTCTATTATATGAATGATTATATAGCTGATCTTCGATGTGCATTGCTGCCGCATCAAGCAAACAAAAAAAAGAGGCACAATATCACATTAAAGCATGAAAAGTTTGACGTCTGGATGATAAGCGGGCAATCAAATTAACTATGTGCTCGTACAGTATTCTATAAAACAAAGCCAAGACTTAACTTTAAAAAGACACCCATACCTAAATATGGCTCAACCTGCGACCTAAATTGCATCGTTTTGTTCAGCCAAACGGAAATATATCATGTTTTAACATGAATTTTATCTCATTGTACGGTGTAACATCTTTTTTTCCGGACGTGGCAGCAATACGCTTCTGTCGAGATCTCTTCGAGAAATGAGGAAATACAAAAATGGATTTGGTTGGAATGAACCAAAAAGCGTAACTCAAGAAGCATGTGGCCACTGAACTGCTCTTTGTTAGAATACAAACAAGTGGTTGGTGGGAGAGGGGTGTGGTGAATCACTGGATAATGCTGAAGCACAGAGCGAGAGCTGTGTGAGACTGAGTTTCAAGCATCTGTCAGGGTGCTGTTTTCCAACACAATCTTCTCCCCTGGCTTGAAAGCTGGCATCCCCAGGTATGGACAGCTGGCACAGCGGAATGCATCACCTAGGTAACACTGAGAGAGAGAGGCAAGACACACTTTATCACAGACTTTAGGAGACAGTTATTTGTATTTCTTATAGAATTTTACATATACATAAAACTTTAAGCTCCAAAAATCTATATTTGTTCATGCCCAACCCTTGTCATTTGGTGAAATATAAAATAAAAGTAAATTGAAAATGGGCCACAATGAACTCACACTTCCACAGGCAGACTTTGGAAGATTTGTCTTCTTTTGTCCTTTACTCTCCTCCAGTTCCTCAGCAAGGCCACATGTGCTGCACAAACATAAGCATGAGACATGACTTTGAGGACAAACATGCATACCAGACATTGTAGTAGTATACGTAACAGCGGCCCCTCTAATTGAAAAGTCCAATTGAAACATCCTAGTTGTATATTGTAATGAGAGGTGGGTAGTAACTTGCAAAATGTACTCAGTTAATATCACTGAAGTCAGTGGATAAATAAAAGCAACACGTTACTTTTACCAGATTATTATACTTGATATTGTGTCATTGAGAAACATTCTGCAGGCTACTTTTATTCATTAATTTTTGTGGGCACTATGTTTTGGTTTTTCTCAGAGAGACTTCCGTCTTGGGTGCTGCCTTACCGCTGTTTCACCAATCCTCGTGACATTTGATTCCATTTGACCAACTAAAGGCAGTCAGGCAGTGGCATGACTGAACATCTAGGGCCCCTTTGGATTCTTCATTTTGCCTCGGAAATTTCCTTTCCTATCACCTCCGAGTGAGAGGACCCAGAAGTTGAAAAGGATAGGATGATTCGAATTGTGCAAATGCTTAGGAAAGGTGCATGGATGCAACCTTTAGCAAGGGTTACTTTTGAGAAAGCTTTCCAAAAGGATCAACAATTCTTTACGGCAATAATATTTAAAGCAACCGGACACAACTGTAGTAGACACTATATTAAGACGTTATATTTTCATGCTTAAGAACTTTTTAAAAAATGTTTAACTCCAGCCACAAGAAGCCATAAAGTGCCCTTGCAGCCCTTGCAATGTTGGGGTACTCACACATTGGAATTGGATTTTTTTTTTTAGAATTAACTACATCAGATTAAAAGAAGAAATTAATCAAGTTACGGGAGTTATTATAGTCTAAGCAAGGTCAAATGTTAAAGGCACTTCAAAATGGCTGACTTTGTGTTTTGTTTAGGATATGGCTATAGAGATTCTTTCTTTTCTCATTTCCATCTGCAAAGTGACACGCTGTTTATAAAGGGAGGGATTTCAATTTACATAAGAAGGCCTGAAATGTTCCTCTTCTTTCCTACTAGAGACATGTGAGATGAGTCGGCCTCTGATACAGGCTTTAGAATACCCCTCCCTAGTTACATTGGATGAATCATTAACCTCAATGAATAGAGAAATTTGAGATTGTATGAAATGTTTAGAACAGTACTCAGCCAAAATCACAGAGTTGAACCTCCATATTTTAGGTGATAATCCACATGGACAACCCTTTGAAAGCAGCTGAGCATCTAGCAGAGAAAAATAAATATTTTTAAAAAAATCGAAAATGTTAATATTTTTGTCTCCAAGGATCAGTAAGGCCAAATTGCTGAGAGAGTGTGAACAAGGTCCTTGCCGACTGTGTAATTGTAATTATTTTATTAGATGAATGATGCAGCACCAGGTCCTGAACGAGGTTAAAATCACCCACCATAATTATATACTGAATGTTCATAAAAGCAGCAAAAATGTTTGCAATGAAAGAACAGCAGAAGCAGTCAATAAGGTCAATCAAAAGTGCTGGATGGATGAGGAGAAAATGAGGCAGGCTCTCGTAAAATACACAGATGTTTTTTTTCCACGTGTCAACCTCCCACCTGAGCTGTTACTCCATTTCACAGCCACTGTGAAAAAACATCCATCCATCCATTTTCTGCCGCTCATCCGGGGTCGGGTCGCGGAGGCAGCATAAATGTTCTGTATGAATTGTATTTCTTTGTTCCTTGTTTTGGTTGTTCCATTGTTTGCTGGTATGCTATTCAGTTGATGTTGGGTGATAGTTTTGGTTTTGATGTAACACCGTGACCTTACATGGTGTGTTGACTAGTGACTTGCCTACATCGTCATTGTGGAATCAAGAGACTGGGAGCTTATACATCTGCTTACGTTTATTAAAGTTGCTGGAATTTCTCATGGACTTGTGAGCGCCACAGCATGTTTGAACATCTTAGTGCCCAATAATACGGTGTGCCTTATGTATGTGTTAAATACAGAAATGAAGTGAGAGGAAATTGTTGGATATTTCATTAGCATAGCAACAGAGCTAGGCCAATGTGGATGCCATCTTGTGCTGCCTGAGTGTATGTTTGTAAAACCTCACTCCTCTGAAACTTCAAAGCCACTGACTCGGAGGCCAGGGCTCCCTAACGTGGCACAGCTTTGAAAGCTGAGTTGGTGGGGGCAAGGGTTACCACCGCACTGAATCAACTAATCTAAATACAGCATACAAATTAAAGGGTTATACTGTAGGTGTCCTACAACCTTTTAACTCATTCACTACCAGCCGAGTAAAAAAAAAAAAAAAAAAAAAAAGGGATCTTTGACGTCTTTAGCCGTCAATTCGTATGTAGGCATGACTGGCTTTGAGTTATGCCTTTATGCATGATGCTGGAGTGGAGCGATATTACAAAAAATCTCAGATTGTTAAAATGTTTTTTAGACAATGTTTTTGCTCGTTCGAAAAAAATATAATTAGAAGGTGCAAAATAACATTCATAGAGCCTAAATAAATATAACATTTTATTATTCTCTCTAAGTCCATTAAAACTGTTAAGGGTGGAGCTGATCCATACTCCTGTTTTAAATAATTCTGCCGTGGGAATAGTTTAGTACCGGAGTACCCATCTTTAGTAGAATATGAAATCAATAGTTTTTTCATGAATTCATTTCTGGAGGATTTTAGAGGCTTTTGAAGCACGCGTTCCATCCTCTTCAGAAAAATTCAAGATGGCAGCCACTTGACTCATTGCTATTGTAAGAGCAATTCAAAATATCAAATCTAATTCTGTATCAAATAGTATCTGGATATGAACGCTTGTTGAGGACTCCTGCAATAAAATGACTTCATACGGCACAAAAACGTACCAGTTTCTGCAGGCTTTCTTCTTTTTGTTTGCGCCTGCAACACAGCTGGGGGCTTTAAGAGACACTGGGTCAGGCTTCTTCAAATCTTCTTCGTCAAGCAGAGCATCAGAATCCATGAGGTCCTGATTAGGTAAATGATAAATGGTGTGTTACTTGCATAGGGGAGAGGAGGTGTGAGTCACTCACAGCAGGTCTCAAGTCTTAATCAAGTTTCAAGCAAGTCCCAAGCTACTGTGGTAACTCTCAACCAAAATGGAAAAAAACCCAAAAAACTATTGTCTTTGGGATGAGAAAAAAATAAACCCCCTTCAGGGGTCGCCACAGCGAATCAATTGCCTTCATCTAACCCTGTCCTCTGTATCCTTTGCTCTCACCCAACTACTTTCATGTCCTCTTTATGTCCATAAATCTCCTCTTTGGTCTTCCTCTAGACCACCGGCACTTGGAAACTCAACATCCATCTGACAATATACTCACTATATCTTCTCTGGACATGTCCAAACATTCTCAGTCTGGCCTCTCTGACTTTATCTCCAAAGCCCCTAACATGAGCTGTCCCTCTGATGTACTCATTCCTGATCCTATCCATCTTGGTCACTCCCAAAGAGTACCTCAGCATCTTCATCTCTGCCACGTCCAGCTCTGCCTCCTGTCTCCGAACCAGACATCATGGCTGGTCTCAACACAGTTCTATAAAGCTTTCATTTTAGCTGAAACTCTTCTATTGCACATCACACCTGACACTTTTCTCCACCCGTTCCAGCCTGCCTGCACACGCTTCTTCACTTCTTTTCCACACTCTCCATTGCTCTGGACTGTTAAACCTAAATACTAAAACTCCTCCACCTTCTTGGTCTCTTCTCCCTCTTCCACTTGGGTCCCTCTCATTTACACACATCTTGCTTCAGCTAATCTTCACTCCACTCCTTTCCAGCGCAAACCTCCACACCCCCAGCTTCTCCTCCACCTGTTCTCTGCTCTCACTACAGATTACAATGTCATCTGCAAACATCATAGTCCATGGAGATTCCTGTCTAACCTCGTCTGTCATCCTGTCCATTACCAAGGCAAACAAGAAGGGACTCAGAGCTGATCCCTGATGTAGTTCCACCTCCACCTTGAACTCCTCCATCACACCTCACCCCTGTCTTACAGTCTTCATACATGTCCTGCACCACTTGAACATACTTCTCTGCTACTCCAGACCTCCTCATACAAAACCACAGTTCCTCTCTGGGCACTCTGTCATACGTTTTCTCCAGCACTAAAAAGACAATGCAGCTCCTTCTGACCTTCTCTGTACTTCTCTATCAACATCCTCAAAGCAAATATTGCATCTGTTGTACTCTTTTTGGGGCATAAAACCATACTGCTGCTCACACATGTTCACCTCTGCCCTCAGTCTAGCTTCCACCACTCTCTTCCACAGCTTCATTGTGTGGCGCATCATCTTTATTCCTCTGTAGATGCCATAATCTTCACAATCACTTATCTAATTTATATATTGTCTGTATTATTGTTGTATTGCACTGGAGAGGGGAGCCCTCTAATCTCGTTGCACACTTGAGTACAATGACAATAAAGGGATTTCTATTTCTATTTCTATTCTACAACTCTGCACATCTCCCTTGTTCTTTAAAATGGGCACCAGAACACTTCTCCTCCATTCATCAGGCATCTTCGCACTGTCTAAGATCCGGTTGAACAATCCAATCAGAAATTCTTCTTCTACCTCTCCGAGACACTTCCATACCTCTGCAGGCATATCGTCAAGGCCAAGCGCCTTTCCACTCTTCCTCTTCTTCAATGCCCTTCTCACTTCATCCTTACTGATCTTTGCTACTTCCTGGTCCACAACAGTCACCTCTTCTTCTCTTTGTTCCCTCTCATTTTCCTCATTCATCAACTCTTCAAAGTGCTCTTTCCATCTTCCCATCACACTACTGACATCTTTCAACACACTTCCATCCCTATCCTTTATTACCAACCTGTATAGATCAGTCTCTCCCTCCTTACTGTCCAACCTCGCATACAAGTCATTGTAAACCCCTTGTTTGGCCTTTGCCACTTCTACTTTCACCTTCCGCTCCATGTCCCTGTACTCCTTTCTACTTTCTTCAGTCCTCTCGTGTCCCTCTTCTTCTTAGCTAGCCTCTTTCTCTGGATACATTTCTGCACCACCTCAATCCACCACTAAGTCTCCTTATCACCTTTCTTTCCTGATGACACACCAAGGACTTTCCTACCTGTCTCCCTGATCATGTTTGCGGTCGTTGTCCAGTCATCTGGAAGCACCTCCTGACCATCAAGAGCGCCACCATTACTAATTGTCCTCATTATCCCATTATCTTGCCGACCCGGAACACGGATTCCTTGATGATTATCCTCTTTCTCCGCTTCTTTACTTGAGGTATATCAACAACATATTTTTGATCTGGTGCCATGGCCAGTCATCACGTGGATAGTTCAACAGGATTTCAACACACAGATATCAACCTCACCCTTTAAGCATCCAACAAACAGATACATTTTCTGAACACTGTGGTCAAGATACAAGATGGCAGTAGGGCTGCCAAGATGAGTCGCCTAATCACTACGACGTCGACGATCCAAATAGTCAACAAATATTTTACGTAGTTGACGAGACGTTTATTTAAATATTTATATTTGGTGCATTGCTTTTCTCTTGAAACAGCCTCGTCTCACGCTTTTCCCCGCTGGCTGTGTGCCTGGCTGGGTGTAGTCATCTAGATCATCCTGTGAAGCATTGTGGGTAAAGAGGCGGGGCGTCATGGCTACCTGGTTTTAGCAACAGGGTGCTAAAATTGTGGCACATTTCTCCCACAAATACTTGGGATGTAAGCCTCCCGTCATTGGCAGCACAACGTGGAAGCGCGTCCATCGTTCAGTCGTGTCTGCAGCTAGTTGTAGTTAGCACAAGCAGGTGTGTGTTTGATGTACATGCACACAATGTCCTTTTTGCTCACTAACATATTGAAGCATCTAAAATGGATTAAGGAGACAGTCAAGGAACTCACATTTTTTTAACATTCAAAAGAATGCGTGTATGCCGTGTTTGCCATCAAAGGAGAAAGAGCTCACGGTCTCTCGCAAATGGAGTGATGCGTTCACAAACAACTGGAAATTCCAGTACTCAAAATAACATCACATATTTGCCATAAGTCCTCATTGGCATAATGTAACAGTATAACACATAATTAAGTTTGTTGAAATATACTATACTACAGTACTGACAGTAAAATAATGTAAAAAAATATGGCCCTCATAACATTAAATTTTTTTTTCCTAATTTACTCCTCTTCTTTCACAACCTTTTACATTTAAAAATGCTTGGTGCCAAGAAGAATGAAATTTGTTTAAGTATTTCTTTTTTGTGATTATAGTTTCATATTATTAGCGCAACTCTGCATTGTGTACGGTTTTGGTTTCATTTTAAAATGCACTGAACAATTGCAGATAAAACGTTTAAGGCCACATATGGCTTTCAGTTCAAGATGCACATTCATCTCAGAACTGCTTGTACTAGCTGCAACGCTTAATTGAAGTTGAATGTGGTTTTATCTATTTAATTTGTGCATACGTAAAGAATCAAGCCATAAACTAATTATGGTTATACAAGAGCAGATGCTTGCTGGTGCGACGTGCCGCAATTTACATCTGATCCGATTAGTTGACAACTTGGTGATTAGTCGACGACCAAAATAATTGTTTGATGCCGCCCTAGATGCCAGCATAGAAACTTCGCTGTACTGGAAACATACAAACAAGACCACCTACCTCTACGCCTCCAGCTTCCACCTGCCACACACAACTAGATCTATTGTATACAGCCGAGACCTGAGACACCTCAGAATTAGCTCTAATCCAGAATAAAAAGATGATCAAACGACAACGTTCCTTCTACAAACTGAAATACAAGCCCGCTACAGTAAATGAGCAGATAGCTAGAGTAGTAGGGATAACACGTGACAACCTACTCTAATATCAGCAACGGACCAGTGAGAACAAGACCACACTTGTCGTCACCTACACTGCCTAGTTGAGACCCATGCAGAAAATTATTGGTGAACTTCAGGGACTGATAAACGAAGCTGAAACCCTCCGAGAAATGTTACAAGAGTAACCTCTCATTGCATTCAGGCAAAGAAGCAGCTGATTAGAAGCTCTATTTTCAGGGCACCTACCTAAGGAAATGAGATCGTCCCTTACAATAAACCACGCTGCAAATTGTGCCAACACGACATCCGGGGGAGACGAGTCACAAACCTATTGGCGAACACGTCAAGCATTCCGGACACAGCCAGACAGATTTCAGTGTCGCCATACTGCAAAAAGATCTCATCCCCCACCAGATGAGCTGGGGAAGTAGCAGAACAGAAGATCATCCAATCCATGGATTGTGTTGATTTGGGACTCAACATTGGCTATGTCTTCATTAGATCAACAGTGATTAAATTATATACATATACTCCTTCCATACCATGTATAGAATGTACCCACCAGTGCATCCCTTTTGTTATCATCAAAACATTGTGATTCTAAGTTTATACTCACTCTATACCCTTTAGTCCACATCTTAACTACCGTGTATCTATTGTTTTATTTGCCTTGACCTGCGTTTTGTGACCATATTCTCCATTTTTACTATTGCATTACAATGTGAGCTTGTTACGGCCTTTGGCTAGGGCCCACCTACATGGCCACGCCCCTGCGTTGTGTGTTGACTCTTGCACTTTTTGTACAAAGGCAGATGGACTAGTTTCCTGCTCGTTCCCTGTTGGTAGACTGCTTTCCTGCTCGTTCCTCGTTGGTGGACTGGTTTCCCGCTCGTTCCTTGTTGGTGGACTGGTTTCCCGCTCGTTCCACGTTGGTGGACTGGCCCCCCTGCTCGTTCCCAATGGACAGCCCTATCAACGAGCTCCACCTGTTGCAGCTGGGACCAATAAAATGACCTTGGTTCTACTGCTCAGGACCTTTGTGTCTCTTGCTTTGTGTGGACTTTGATTAATTGTGAGACACTTGCTATTATATATATATCTATCTACATTTGTGAACTTGTTTGATACCTTTTTGCTAAACGCTTTTGTTCCAAATCGACCTCTTTTCCTTTTTCAAAAAATAAATGGTCAACTCTACTTCCCAACCATTTCACAACATGGTCTGTGTTACTTCCCTCCTTCCCTAGCAGAGCTGTCCTGGCAAGTTCACCATCAGTTGCAATTTTAATTACATACACCCAACTGTGCTCCCCCATATAACACCATTGCAATACAGCGCATATCCTTAGCTCACGGCTTTGCTATATCTATTGACATGTCTGCTAATCCTTCAATTGTTACCATATTGCCCATTCTCAACTATTGTATTGCCATGGGATTTACCTGGATAAGTTGCCAGTCTACTAGAGGTTTTGCTTCATTCAAGAGTGGTCTCTTCTCAAGCTTGGAATTCATAGTAGAGTTTAGCCACGTTTTCACAAACACAGATAATTGGGGGCAGGGAGATTGAAAGTGCATGTGGGGAAGTTGAATATAACAAAGGTGCTCCAACCCCCGTGTCTGTCTGCTAGACTGTGCGCACAAGGCGGAAGCCTGAGTGACGCCCATCATGGTAAATTGTTTTAGTATGAATGAAATCAAATATGCAAGTTACCACATTCACGGTCATCAAACACAAACAGATAAGATCACAATGGGAACACGACATTAAACAATGATATAGATAGAATTAGAATTAGAATTAGAAATCCCTTTGTCATTGTACTCAAGAGTGCAACGAGATTAGAGAGCTCCCCTCTCCAGTGCAATACAACAAATACAGACAAATATATAAATTAGATAAATAAGAGTGCAATGGAAAATAATACTGAATAGGGTATATAAAAACACATCACGATGCTGTTCTGCAAGGTAAGGGTGGTCTCGTGTGTGTGTGAGAGTTCAGAATAGAGATGGCTCTCGGAAAGATACAAAGTGCATTCAAAGAAAGTCGGACATTTCAAACTCAAACAGAAAAAAGCAATTGCGACAAATATCTAAACAATGTGGGCTTTCTATTAATCTATAAAAGCTGACATTGGCCAGCTCAGACTCATTCATTTGGCCGCAATGGCTCGTAGTCTTCACTCTGCGGCGTCCAAAGCCCTCCGACGGCTGCCCAAAGCTGCCATCCCCGAGAGACAAGGATGCGTTCTGCGTTTGGAGAACTCTCATTCAAGCGAATGGGACTGGCCAGCAGTGCGTGTGGTCGCCAACATTTTTATTCTAAGATTCACCATTTCCTTGCTATATCGCTCTCAGCCAATTAGCTGAGTGACAGCACAGCCTCAGACTGCCTGCGTTTCAGAACCAACTCTGAGATGGTTCTGAAAAGCTGTTTCATTGTAACGGCTCAGTCCCGAAAAAGTCTAATGAAAAAGCGACAACTTAGGGCCAAGCAAGATCATCGCTGTGAGGAACTGGGCTAATAGAAAAGAAGCATTAGAGTAGCAAACTAACTTACCACATCATCATCATTCATGTCGCTGGCTGATAGTGTCCACATTTTGACTGTGTTTGGATCCAGAGCTAATTTGTCTGTTGAGACACATAATGGCAATGATTAAGGTTAGATGCATATAACCAAGGACTTGCATTCTCTCCAGACTAATGACTTATCTGACATAAAATCAAATTGCACACAGTCCGTCAGAATCGCATATCTGCCACGTCAAAGTCGCTATAATTTGCGAATAAAGCAATAGTGAAATTGTTTGCAGAGCCACTATCAAAAGTTATGTTATATACAAGGAAGTTGGGGACACAGAGCGTGGTGGTCGCTAGGGTGGGAGCCTTGGAGGTGCAGAAACTGGCTATAGGTCAATGGATGTCACCTTTTTGACAAAGAAGCAGACTGAACTAGTGTGCGACACACACTTTGGGTTATTATAACATTCTTATTGAGAGGGGTATGACTAGTAACACCTCAGGATCCCTGTAGAGAGCTGGACAAAGTGGCTGGGGAGAGGGAAGTTGGGGCTTCCCTTCTTATGCAGCTACCCACGCCACTTGACCCCTTTAAACTGTCTGAGTGTGAACTAAGTTTCAAGGGACAAAATAACTATTTTATGAGCATTTCTGCTGATCACTGACTTCATTTGACTTTCTAGTTTCAATTACCTGTTTTTCCCTGAAACAATAAAATCATGGCAAGAAAATGGTCAAGTTGAATGCAGGTCTGCAGCGACCGAATCGTAAGGGTTTAGAATAAATGTATGTACACAAGTAATCCCATATTTAATTTTATAGTATTACAAAGCATTAATTCTCCAGTGTGACCTATGTTTGAACATGTGCATATGAAGTCATTTGTCAAGAAAGTGAAATGTGGGAGACACCGTGCATCACAGCTGCACCAACAAAGGAAGTGTGCCCTTGTCACACTACAGCCGCTGAACTGTGGAACTTTGTTCAAACAAGGGTGTCCATATGAGAAATTAGCACCAGGACACGCTAAGCCATAGTTTGATGACTGACTTTGTGGCAGTGTTGTTTTTGGCAGGCATTTTAGATTTAGTCTTAGTCTTCGTCATTTGGACAAAAATGCTTATTAGATTTCGTCAGATTTAGTCATTCCTATTTGTGATAGTTTGTCTAGTTTTAGTTGATGAAAACTCAAAAAGGTTTTAGTCGAGGGAAACTTAAAAAAAAAAAAAGTTTTAGTCTCGTTTTTTGTAAATTTATTAGACCAAAATTCGAAAAGGTTTTAGTCCGTTTTAGTTAAAAATAGGCATACAAGGTCTCCACCCAATTGCAAAGGCTTTATGTTGGACTTTTAAGGATTATGCATTACAAACAGATAACGTAACAGAGGAATCAATGCTCAATGCTCTAAAATAAGCCGAGAATCAAAATGTTTTATTTAGCAACTGTTTTGCCTTTATTTCACTGAAAGCAACATAAAATAAAAACGTTTTAACAACATGGACTTATAGTAGACTTGTTCGATAGCACAGTAGCACAAGTACAAACTCTATCAAACATACGTCTTGTTTACTTTTACCAGCTTGCGGTTATCAAGTAGCCTTGCGAGTGTAACTGTCGCCATGGTCCGTCAAAGGAACGAGTGTCGGTGTGTGCGAGCCGAGACGAATGACAGCAGACGCGTTCGTGCGACACCAGTATGTGTGACGGTGCGTGCGCGGCACATGCGCCCTGCGTGCTGTCCCGGCGGTGGGCGTGTACAAACGAAAGATAGGTTGCACTTCATTGAATTGTTTTGAAAGACAGAATACATGTGCAATAGGAAGGGATGTCATAAATTTTGAGCGTCTGACAAACCACACGCCAACAATTTCGTCCCATCGCGTCTCATTTCATGTACGTCACATCATGTTTTCGTCATCAAATAACCTCGTTTAGCACGTCATTGTCTTGGAAAAAAAGGGGCGTTAACGAAATATTTTCATCATCGTCACCGTTGATGAAAACAACACTGCTTTGTGGTTGTATCGGATTTGCGGCCACATGTTTGACACTCGGGTGATGAGAGGGGCAGAACTGACAACTGATCATCACCGGGTGGTGTGTTGTCTTAGAAGGTGGCGGAAGATGCCGGTCCAATCCGGAATACATAAACGTATTGTGAGGGTTTGCTGGGAACGTGTGGCAGAATCCCCTGTCATAAAGAGAATCAACTATGATCTCCGGCAGCATTTTGCCCAAGTCATAGGGGACGCAGGGGACCTTGAGTCCGTTTGGACCATGTTTAGTGCCTCCGTTGTTGAGGCAGCCGATCGGAGCTGCGACCTGTGGGACTCCGGAGGCAGCTGACAGGTACCGGCTGGCCAAGCTGAATGCAGCTCTCCAGAAAGGGAAGCAGTACACTATCAACACCGTTTACAATGAGGGCTGTCACAAACGATTATTTTGGTAGTCGACAAATCACCAACATTGGTCCCAATTTGTTGACTAATCGTATCATTTGTAAATTGTGGTATGTCACACCAACAAGCAGGTTTTACATTTTACAGTTTACAGCTTGATTCTTTATGTATGTACAAATTAATGAGACGATACAACATTCTCCAGCTTTTCCCCGCCTGCTGAATATGCCTCTCTAGGGCACACATGCACCTTAGTAGTGATCCATGACTAGGGCTGGGCGATAAACCAAAAATCTAACGCTTCCGATATGTATTACAGTGACCGACATAATTTTGCCCATGTCGGTAAATTCGGTGTCTAAAAAAAAAGGAAAAGAAAAGTCCTTGTTTGAGCAAAAGAACATGAACTACAAAGTGCGTCGTAAGCACCTGAAACAGCGCGTCCAACCTTTTCTTTTTCACCACCCACAACACAACCATGCTGTTGACTTGGAGCTTGTGCTAAAAGTTCAAAGTGAGAAGAAAGGTTGGACAAGTGACAACAGCCCATAACGGAGGCGACACAATACCAGAGAATGTCTCAGAGGTGGACGCGATAGCCGAGCACATAGCTAAAGATAGAGCTCCTCTAGTTACAGTGGAGCGCACAGGGTATTAACGCCTCATGAAAGTAGCCGACAAGAGGTACGCAAATATTTGTCGCAAACCGTACCTCCGATATGGACAACATCGGGACGGGAGCGGAGACATGTCAAGCTTTTTGCATCCCCATCCGACTTGTGGTCGAGTCGCAACATGGATCCCTGATTGAGCCTGAATGTGCAGTACATAGACGACAAGTGGCGACCGCGCACCAGAGTACTCGAGACTTCACATTTTCCTGATGAAGCACACTTGCTTATTTGGCATTGGCATTCCATTCCATTATTCAGCATTTTGTTTACAGGCGACTAGCTCCTTTGCACATGGCATTATTTATATTGTTTACAAGATACCTTTACACAAATCTAGGCCTTTGCAAATGGCATTACAGCATCTCTGCACAATATATTTGCAGAAAAAGATTTTGTGAGAGGTACCCTTTTTCTCCTGTTCTTTGTGACATTGTTCAAGTCATGCAAAGCAAGCTATTTTGAATGTTTGAATAAACATTCAAAATAGCTTGCTTTCAAATGATTTTTGTACTTTTATTTTTCATTGAAAGTAATGTGTTCCAGTTGGTCAATGAAAAAAAAGCAGTTAATATGCATTTCCTGCATTTAGTTTGATTTTGGTCCTAATATCGCGCATTTATCGTTACCGAGGTAAAATTGCCCAATTTATCGCGATATTGGTTTTAGGTTATATCGCCCAGCCCTACCCCATGACATAAACAGAAACATTGCGGGTAATGGGGTAAGTATTGTAAAGGCTACCCGGTGATGGCAACAGAGTCTTAAAGTTGCGGCATATTTTACCCACAAATGCTTAAGATGCAAACCTCCGTTTCTTTACAGCACAACAGGGATCCCTGATTATGGTGAAAGGAAGCATGATGTGGCCGATGCCTGATTTCATTTCTGACAAATAGCCTACGGATCCGGACGGACAGATGGTTCGGACCGGACCCATGACCAATCTATGATGATTTTTTTTCAGGGCGGATTCGCAAACGTTGGCGCTGCAATTCTGGTTAATACGGAAAAGACGTCACTGATTTGAGCCAATCAAATCTTTTGTTTACGATCCACTGCCGATTGCGCAGCAGACCGGAAGAGAGTGCTGCTGACAGTATGCCTTGCTAAAAAGTTAGCAAGGTCGATGCGTGTTGTTTTAAATGAGTGGACGGACAAATTTAGTTTTGTTCTGGCTGCAGCCGATTCAAAACCAGTGTGCATCAAATGCTCCAAAACCGTTGCAGCATTGCGAAGCGCCACTACGAAACAAAGCGCCGCCCTTTTGTGCAAAGTTATCCGCTGAAGTTTGAGTTGAGCGCACGCAAAAACATCGAACTTCGAGTGCAGTGTAACAGATTTTAACATTTTCGTTTACAGCCCAGCGGCATGCAAACGAATGTTTACTAAAAGTATCATGGATTTTGGGGAAACAAAAAAAACATTCAGTGATGGGGAAGTTGTGAAAGAGTGCTTAAATACGGTTGCACAAACATTATTTAAAGAAAAACACAAAGGCCAGATGTGTGAAATAATCAACCAAATCCCAATGGCCCTGATTCCGTTGCAACCCAGAATTAAGTCACTGGCAGGGCAGTCACAAACTCATTTTTCTCATTAAGAGATGTTAAAAAAATATTCAAAACAAAAGGTGATGTCAAAGCTCATTTTGAATTAGTTTTTCATGAGGACAGCCATTTTTATTGATTGTGTACTGAACATGTTGACCTGTTTTACTTGGTTAAGTAGGCTTCCCGTTTTTTTTGGCTCTCCCCTCTCTCTCCCCACAGGCTCCAGTTCCCAGCCTCATCAGACAACCACAACTTCCTGTTGCTCAGCCTTGTTCCTCACAACATCTCAGGTGAAGAACCAGCTGAGGAAGATGAAGGCGAGAAAGGCAGCAGGCCCAGATGGGATTAGCTCCCAGCTCCTCAAATCCTGCACAGACCAGCTGTGTGAAATTGCCCAGCACATGTTCAACCTGAGCCTGAAGCTGGGCAGAGTCCCCCAGCTGTGGAAAACATCTTGCCTGGTTCCAGTTCCAAAGACACCCCACCCGAAGGAGCTCAACAACTTCAGACCAGTGGCGCTGACGTCTCATCTGATGAAGACCCTGGAGAGACTGGTCCTCGTCCATCTGCGCCCCCTGGTCAGCTCCTCAATGGACCCACACCAGTTCGCATACCAGCCTGGCATCAGTGTGGATGATGCCATCATCTACCTGCTCCACACTTCACTCTCCCACCTGGAGAAGGCGGGGGGCACGGTCAGGATCATGTTCTTTGATTTCTCAAGTGCTTTCAACACCATCCAGCCCGCCAGCTGGAGCAGGCGGGAGTGGCCCACCACCTCATCACATGGATCCACAACTACCTCACAAACCGGCCACAGTACGTGAGGACACAGGACTGTGTGTCTGACGTGCTCCTTTGCAGCACGAGAGCGCCGCAGGGAAGTGTTCTGGCTCCCTTCCTGTCCACCCTCTACACCTCGGACTACAAATACAATTCCACAACCTGTCACCTGCAGAAGTTCTCTGATGACTCTGCGATTGTCGGCCTCATCACTGACGCTGACGATCGGGAGTACAGAGGGGTTACGCAGGGGTTTGTGGATTGGTGTCAGCAGAAACGCCTCCAAATCAATGCTGGGAAATCCAAAGAGCTGGTGGTGGATTTTCGCAAGCGTTGGCACTCCACCTGCGCCAGTGAATATCCAGGGAACAGACGTTGAGAGGGTCTCAACTTACAAGTACCTGGGTGTTCATCTGAACACTAAACTGGACTGGAGCGACAACACAGACGCTCTCTATAGGAAGGATCAGAGCAGACTCTTCCTACCCAGGAGGCTGAGGTCCTTTGGCGTTCGGGGAACACTCCTCAGGAACTTCTATGACTCTGTGGTTTCATCAGTCATCTTCTATGGAGTGGTCTCCTGGGCAGGAGGCATCTCGGGCCGGGACAAAAAGAGACTGGACAAACTAGTGAGGAGGGCCAGCTCTGTCCTGGGCTGCTCCCTGGACTCTGTGGACTCGGTGGGGGGCAGGAGGATGACGGCAAAACTGTCATCAATGCTGGACAACCCAGCCCACCCACTCAATGACATTCTGAGAACACTCCACAGCTCCTTCAGTGATAGACTGTTACACCCTCGCTGTACCAAAGAGAGATTTCGCCGCTCCTTCCTGCCGACTGCTGTCAGACTTTTTAACAAGAACATTGGATCAGGCCTAGAAACGGGAGGGCATTAGTGCAATTGTGCAGTCCCAGGATGCAATATACACTACTACTGTACTTTCAGCCAATGGTGTACTTAAATATTGACCAATGATATATTTTGTTTACCATTACAGTATTCTTATAACAGTACTTCAATCACTGCAGTATTTCTACCATTGCAGGACGATCACTATTACAGTACTTTTATCATTGCAGTATTTCCTATCATTGCGGTACTTTTACTATTACAGTACTTTTATCATTGCAGTATTTTTCTATCGTTGCAGTACTTTTACTATTACAGTACTTTTATCATTGCAGTATTTTTCTATCATGCAGTACTTTTCTATCATTTCAGTACTCTTACCATTACAGTACTTTTATCATTGCAATATTTTTATCATTGCAGTATTTTCAATCATTCAGTAGTTTTTATCATTACAGCGTTTCCCCCTCTGTATAATGCACAGGCATTAGGAGTGTTTCCTTACACTTAGATACGTTTATACTGCGTATATTTGCATGGTTTTTATGAATGTCTGCTGCTAATGTTATACATTAACGGCTACATTACGCCGCCGACTCTGTGTGATCTATATCTTTGCTGCTGTAACACCTCAAATTTCCCCATTGTGGGACTAATAAAGGACATCTTTATCTTTATCTTTATAACTCTTTGATTGAAGAAAGAAAAAGGTAAAAGATGTTAACTCAATGCTTAGGACTTGATATATTTCTGCAGGAGATATTTTACTGTTTTTTTTCTGGAAGTGGCAAACTTAAGTTCCTGGAGCCACATTTTCTTGAATGTGAAATAAACGCCTTATATTTGTTTGACTGGCAAACGTGTTTAATGGGAACATTGCTAAATATTTAGTATATAAGTGCACTCTGTTGAAAATGACTAAATATTGAAACTATATAAAAATGTGAACATAGGCTCGACATTAAGGGAAGTTGGACTTTGCTTCGGACCATTTAATTGGAAGAAATTTTCGTCGTGGACCTCTGTGACTTAATTGAAAACCTCTGCTTTTTCGTATGCTAACACATTGTTGCGTCTGCTATGGATTAAGGAGGCATTAGTCAGTCAAAAATATTCAAAACACGCATACACACGCACCCCCACACACAAACACACACACACCCACACGCCCCCCCCCCCCCCCACACACACACACGCACACGAACGGAGTGATCCGTTCATAAACTGGGAAGTGCCAGTACTCAAAGAAACAGAACATATTTGCCACAAGCCCTCATTGGCATCACATAAAATTATTAAGTTTGTTGCAATATACAATACAATACCATTTTATTTATATAGCGCATTTCACAACAGGTGGAGCTGTAACAAAGCGCTTTCCATATGCCATCATATAAATTAGCAGGTAATTAGGTAATCACACAAAATAAAACATTTACAATAGATACCAGAAGAACAGCAGAACAGTGACAATCTCATGTTGAGTCGAAAGCTAAAGAATAAAAATGTGTCTTCAAAAAGGTTTTAAAAATGGACAGCGAGAGGGCTTGCCTAACATTTAATGGGAGCTCATTCCATAGGGAAGGAACGGCAACAGAAAAGGCACGAATGCTACGTTAGGCAGCAAAAAAAAAAAGTATGTTCACCTTAATATTATTCATGCCCGATTTTTTTTTGTACGCATGTTCTTTGATTTTGGAAATCAATTTACTGCAATTAATTTATGCATACTAGTGACAAAAAGCAAAACTTTTGGATAAAGGTTAAATAAAAACATTTAAAAACCATGCAAGGGTTTAGTTTATTTTAGTTTTCCTTTGCACAGTGCATTTTTCATAATTTACTACGTACGCCGATTCCATGACCTCTTACATTTGTAAAAAGGCTTGCCCAAAAAGAGTGAAATTTGTTTTCAAGTATTATTTCTTTTTGTATTCTTAGATAGTTATGTAGTATTAGCAACTCTGCTTAGTGTATAGTTTTGGTTCCATTTCAAAATGCACTAAACAATTCTAATTACAAAAAAAAAATGTAAACAGCACTATCATTTATAAACGGCTCAGAAATCCTGGTACAAGTTGCGACGTTTTAATCAAAGTTGAATATTGTATAATTAATTTCTACATACCTTAAAGAATTCAAGCTGTAAACTAATTATGGTTACAGTGATCCCTTGTTTATTGCGGGAGTTATGTTCCAAAAATAACCCTCGATAAGTGAAATCTGTGACGTAGTCAGCTTTGTTTTTTTTTTTTTATTATTTTACAATGCATTTGATATGATGCATTGTTGTGGTTTGTTTGTGTGTGTAGATGGGAAGTTGGGGTCCTGTAGTGCCACCTTGTGGCATTGCTGAATTAGTTTTAAGCGTGTTATTCCTTCTCTCTTGTTTTTGTTATTCAACTTGCTTCACTTCAAGACGTGTGCTGATATGTTGACAGAGGAGCGGTAAAAAAGAAAAAAAAAAGAAAAAAGTCATCTATATTAACACACACTAGGTATAGAGCATTCATTTGTTTGATTGTTTTGTGAAAGAATTGACATGGTGATTTTTTGTTAATTTACATGGTCCGTAGCTCAGAATCTCGATGTGTATCCCAAGCTAAGGCAAGATGAGTGGAATGAAGTACGGTAGTGTATAAAATGTATAAAAATATTAAATTATTAGTTGGATGGCAAATTGAAATGGTGTAATTTGTTTCATTTTTATTTCTTCATTCCTTTGTATTGAGTTGATAGGAGCGTTGTGTATACATGATTGGTATGTGAATTATTTGTGAAATTACTATTACAATTTGTGTTTTTCTGTTGTTCTGTAGTTTTCACAGTGTAGAATGCTGAACATGCTTGTTCAGAGATAAAAGATTATCGACACCCGTTTGAAACTCTCTGCATCCTTATTCGAAATCCAAGGGGCCACTACACTCAGCACAATTCCACTATAAAAATCTGTGAAGCACCGAAAGATGTACTGTACATAAAAGAAGCTGCTTGCTGGTGCGACATGCTACAATTTACTGATCCGATAAGTCGACTAATCGCGATTACTGTTGGCGATTAGTCGACTACCAAAATAATCGTTTGTGGCAGCCAACACTTTGCTTTTGATTGGTGACAGAGAATCATCACTTCGATCCTTAAGGTGTTAAGCAAAGAATAATGCGAGCCAAAGACGTGCGCTTGTGTGATGTTAAATGAATCAATGTCAATATTTAGGCATAGCAACAGGAACAGATTACAATACCTGGCTGAGGAGTGATTTTTCCAAATGACAACTTGATTGAACTGGATGATCCGACCTCAAAATTTGGTTTGGCTGCAGATAAGCGCACTCTTGACAGCATGTTTCCATGGTAACCCACAGCTGTCTGGAGAGAGTTCAAAGCCTCTGAACTCAGTTGTGTGTTACTAACCTAAGGGTGAAACGAGATTGAAACAAAAGCAAGTCTGATTAATTTCCAACATTTCTGCAAAAAGAGAGCAAGGACATCTATTAAGTGTCAATTCAGGGGAGGAGGCATGTTGATCGGTGTGGGCTTACAAATATATTACTATTTTTTATCAATTGGAACTGGGGTTTAAAATCACATAAAAAGTACTGGTATGGAGAAATGCAGAGACACGTCAGGTACTACGCTTAACTCATAAGCGGCGTCGCTCCCTGAACTATTTAAAAAAAAACATTGAATTGCCATTTTTCTGACAGAAATTGAGATTTTGATTTTTTCCCTCATAATTCATATGGTGTGTGGTGAACAGATTTGTCGGTGAATTACACTGCACGGTGACCATTTTTCCACATCTTACATTGTTATTCCAACCGATGTCAGTTTTGTCAACCCCAAATCATTCCCAGGCTAGAGCCATTGACTCCTGCCAGCGGCTGTCAGACTGTTCAACAAGAACATTGCGTTTTCTCTAGAAACGGGCGTGCATTAGTGCAGTGGTGCAGTCCTAGGATGCAATACTCAACACAACCTACTACTGAATTTTTATTCAATGCTCTATTTATATTGCCCAGAAACACATTTTTTTTAAAATCATTGCAGTATTTTATCAGTATCAGTATTTTTTTTTTTACCATTGAGGCATTTTTACTTATTTCCCCTCTGTACCCATGGACAGACTTCCCTCTGGACTATGGACCGACATAAGGACTGTTTCCTTACACCTGTATATGTTGAAGGATATAAGTGTGTACATATATGGGGATTTGTGTTTATACTTTGTATATTTGCATAGGTTTGCTCTCCGAATGGTTGTGCGAATGTTTTATATTGACGGATACATAATGCCGCAGTCTCTGCGTGACCTATATCTTTGCTGCTGTAACACTGCAAATGTCTCCATTGTGGGACTAATAAAGACCATCTTTATCTTTAGTAAATACGCTCTGAGATGAGAGACTCTTCTCTATATTTAAAAGAATGCCGTCTTACACTAAGGTAGTCACACAGTCACGTGACTGAATCCTACCCGCGGATTTGCAGCATGGTCTATCACTTCCTCCTACTTTGACGTCTGTCTATGCAAGTTGATTCACCAAATGAGGATTTCATCACGTCCTCCTACACAGCCAGTAAATAAATCGACTCATTCGTCATTCTTTTCTAGACAGTATAAATACTCAATGTAAAATTGCTCATCATGAAAGCAATATTGACGATTGTTAGCAATGAGGATATATATTGCCCATCCCCATTTCCAAGAGGACCTAGGGAGTCTGGTTTATCTACAATGTGGGGAAATTGATTGATTGATTGATTGAACATAAACTGATCAAATTAACGTAGCCGGAAGTAAAAGATCAATTAAGGGAAGATAAATGATAAGCACAGTTTACATATTCAAAAGGGAGTAGGAAGAAGTGAAGACTTATATAGTCCTATGCCCTGTTCTTTGTGTATTTTGACTTGTTTCAAATTAATACAATAGATCCCAATATAATATATCCCAACAAAAAAAGAAAAGTAAAAAAAGTCAACATATAAACCTAAACTCATGCACGTTTGCGTCCACCACCGCTAACAGCCAATTCATGAAGCAGTCAGCGTCACAGCGCGACTCTGCGTCAATTTGGGATAAACTCCTTAACTCATCAAACAACCCTGAAGGTGGTCTTCTTGAACGGTGCATATCACGGAGCGGCATGTGTTTTTACTCGGGGCCACTTAGGGAGGGTCAACGTTCAGCGAACAAAAAGTTCCAGCAAGGAGGCCGACTCCACAGACGAATGTGGCCGCAGTGGAAGGCTCTATTGAGTGGCGTAGCCCGGAGCTGTTACATTCCACAGAATAAAAGGGTGCGTTGCAGTTACATCGCCTACTTTTGGAAAAAAAAAAAATCATCCAAATAAATGTGCATGTCTCCTCATTCCCACTTCTGTCTTTGTAAATATCCCGACTGGTGCTTTTATGCCGTGCATCCTCACTATGATCAGCAAAGAAGCTGTGTGCAGCGTCCTAAGATCATCTATGTTCCTCTGCTCATATCCACAGTTCCTCATTCTCATGTAAATCAGCCACAGAGAGTTCATCCTTTTGATATGTTGAAGTGGTCATAGGTAGGGATGTCCACATGAATTTTGGTGCCATATGATCACAGTTTCTGGACGTTATAAGCAATGAAATTACAGTGATTTCCAATATAGAGTTCGAAATCGGTCCCTTTAATGACTCGCCGAAACATAGCGAGAGCGGAGGGCGGCGTGGCCATATTACTCATTAAAAGTAGGCGTTTCTCAAGTCGTCACTTATTTCCTGATTTCTCCAAAATGTAGAGATAAAAAAGACAATACCATATTTTTACAGCCAAAAGACGCGCTGAATCAAAGGGCGCAGCACCCGTTGAGGGTGCTATTTCTGTATTTAATACTTAGACTGGGCGCGCTGCACTATGAGGCGCATGTTAGCATGCTAGGTCGCGCATGCTAGCTCATGCATGCCAGCACACATGCAAATAAGGGATCGCTGTTAGTAACAGCTATGGCTGGGCGATATGGTTGAAAACTATATCAGTAGACATGCATGTCATATTGGTCGATATCGATATATATCGAATGATTATTTTTTATATATATATATATATATATTTTTTTTTTTTTTACGATTGTTGCGAGAGCTGGAACTGTATGTGAATTTGGGGGGGTTCACCGGAGCGCCTCATCCAAACAGTCACTCAAATCAAAGAGCGTGACCGCACACAGGGATAGAGAACAACGCAGCTTTAGTAGCCCGCCAATCAATTCAACAGAGCTCAATAACTCACTTTCATTCTGGAGCATACACGACGACGAAAAGTGTAGCTCGATTAGCATCCGAGCTAACGGCTATCGGACTTGATGCGTCTCTCTTAGGAACGCTTAGCTGACCAACAATATGTCCGAGATAAATTAACATAAATACAAGGACCCATTAGCTGCCCGAAAACATGCCTGTTGTTAAATACACAAATTAAACAGCATAGCAATACCTGTATAAACAGAGCAGTAATGAGGAATTTGCAACAACTATTGAAAATAAAACAGCGAAAAGGGCTGAATTCCGATTTGTTTTATTTGAAAATGTACAACGCACGCCGGCCTCCATTGAGACGGAAAGATTCTGGTGCTACGGGCCGTTTTGTCCCGCGCGTGTCCGCAGTGGGTGCACGTCTCGTGCGTGTCTGCGGAGAGTGCTTGTTAGCGGCTTCACTGCTACGCACACCCGCTTCCCTTGCGACGGAGGTCTTGTGTGCTGCTGTACGTGCCGTTTTGCCTCGTGCGTGTCCGCGGTGGGTGCAAGTCTCGTGCGTGTCAGCGGAGAGTGCTTGTTAGCGGCTTCACTGCTACGTACGCCCGCTTCCCTTGCGACGGAGGTCTCGTGTGCTGCTGCTACGGGCCGTTTTGTCCCGTGCGTGTCCGCGGTGGGTGCACGACCCGTGCGTGTCCGCGGAGGGTGCTCGTTAGCTGCTTCACTGCTATGTACGCCCGCCTCCCATGCAACGGAGGTCTCGTGTACTAGAGCGCCGGGCCGTTACGTCCCGTGCGTGTCCGGGAGGGGGTGATTGTTATTGGCTTAACTATTAAGCAAGCGTTTCTTCAAGTAGGCCGATAAGTCCACTTTAGCCAGCCGTTTTTGTTTTGTTTGTTTTGAGTCATGCTAGCTCAGCGGCGCATGTGTAAACCTCCGGTTATATTTCCTCAAAGGGAGTGAGTTTGTGACGAGTAGGGCAGTGATGGGTTGAATTTGCTCCGTTAATTTTTTTTTTGGATCGATAATTTATCGATACCATTTTCTATTGATATCACCCACCCACCTACCGTGATACATATTGATATCGAATTATCGTCACAGCCCTAGTAACAGCACGTCAGACCGATGAGAGATGCCATGGCAACATCTAATTGACAACTTCAGGGGAGGGATTTCACTGGTCGCCACACTCTTTATTGTCACGGTTTTAAATCAAAACCAAAAATATCTCTGAACAGCATACAAGCAAACAATGAAACAAAGAAATAAAATTACCGTATTTTCGCACCCAAAAGACGCGCCGTGTCAAAGGGCGCAACACCTGTTGAGGGCGCTATTTCTGTCTTTGTAACATATACTGGACGCACCGCCTGACAAGACGATAGCATAGCATGAACTTGGCAGAGCTGCCCAATATTAGGTGCATTGGCAATAGCCTACAAAGCAACGTCAGGGGAGGGACTTGGCTGCTTACCACACTCCTTAGAGTCACGGTTTCAAAAAAAAATAAAAAACTCATCATACAAGCAAACAATGAAACATAGAAATAAGATTAACACAAACATGTATCTCTCATGCCATCAATATACCCAAAAAAAATGAAAATAACACAAAAGCCACTCAGCCTTAGCTAATTCAAGCAATGCATTCTGGGAGCAGAGACCCACAATCCCATAGCTGTTTAGAGAGATTTGCATGGCTGTTTAAAGAGATGTGCTGTTATGCTTTGGACTTTTTGTCTGTTGTCTAAACCTGGGACGTTTCTTGCTTGCAATAACATAAATGATAAGACAGACTAAAACATTGTGGACAGCTGCCCTTTGTCCAGCTTTTTCCAACACCATCACCCAAACAATATAGTCAGATAGTGTATTTGTCACGGTCGATTGTAAGCATGAACAACTCACTCTTTGCCCAGCAGGGTGTGCTAACATGCACTTCCAACAGCTCGTTGATGACAGGGGCTGATGGACGTGAGTGGTACTTTGTCCATTTAATGGACGCATCGACTGACAGGGCGCTTTGTTTGTTAAGGAGAATTTTTGTGACTTTAAAGTGCGCCTTATGACTGCGAAAATACGGTAACACAAAACATGTATTTCTGATGCCATTCATATCCCCAACAGATATAAAAAAAATAACACAAAAACATTACTGATGCATTCTGGGAGCCTCAGCCAACTGATGGCTGGTTAGAGAGATGTGAGTGGTGTGCTTTGGGCAGTGTTTTCATTTATTTATTTATTTGCAGTCTGTTGTCTAAAGCTGTGATGTTTCTTGCTTGCAATAACATGAATGATAAGACAGACTACGACATCGTGGACAGCTTCCCTGTTGTCCAGTTTTCTGTTGCACCATCTCCAAAGACCATATTCACATAATGTATTTGTCACAGTCAATTCGAAGCAAAGATGTATCAGACTTTGGCCAGCAGGGTGTGCAAACATGCCCTCTGGAATACCTAAAGGGGATCATGCCCGATGGTCAAGTGAGTTGCTCAGTCTATATAATAGGCGTATCGCATTACAAGGCGCCTCGTTTGTTTGGGGGAAGATTTGGGATTTTAAGTGTGCCTTATGGTCGCAAAAATACGGTAACTAATTTCAGTTCCCTGATTTTTTTTTTTAAACTGAGCTTGGTAGTGAAAATGGGCCATCTTGTGTCTTGTCTTCCATTAAGAAGAACCCATCGTAATATTGCTATCATATGAAAATATATTCCATATCGCAGAGCCTGACACGGTCTCTTGAATAGTCACGGGAGGTAGAAAAGCGCTCCACAAGTGACAGCCCATTTATCATTTATCCAACTATACCCACCTCTGTCACTGACATCAAGCCTGATAACTTGAGAGCGGACGTCAGCTTCTCAGCAGTCCTCACACTGTGTGTGTCAAATCCTGAAACAAAAAGAGAGTCCAAATACATTGTTAATGTGAAACTGACCACACGCATACAATTTAATGAATCCATGTTAAAAGTGGGGTTCAGTGTTGTTTTTGGCAGGCATTTTAGATTTAGTCTTAGTCATTCGGACGAAAATGCTTATTAGTTTTCGTCAGATTAAGACATTCCTATCCGTGATAGTTTTAGTCTAGTTTTAGTTGACAAAAACTCAAAATGGTTTTAGTCGGTTTTAGTCGACGGAAACGCAAAAAAATAAAATAAAGTTTGTCTAGTTTTTGTAAATTTATTCGACCAAAACTCAAAAAGGTTTTAGTCCATTTTAGTTAAAAACAGCCATACAAGGTTTCCATCCAATAGCAAAGACTTTCTGTTGGACTACGAAGGATTATGCATTACAAACAGATAACGTAACAGTGGAATCAATGCTCATTGGTCCGAAATAAGCCAAGAACCCAAACCTTGTATTTGGTAACTGGCTTTATTTCACTCAAAGCAACATAAAATAAAAACGTTTTAACAACATAGACTTGTAGTAGACTTGTTCTACAGTACAGTAGCACAAGTACAAACTCTATCAAACATATGTCTTGTTTACTCATACCAGCTTGCGGTTATCAGAGCGAAGTAGCCTTGCAAGTGTCACTGTTGCCGTGGTCCGTCAAAGGAACGCGTGCCAGTGTGTGCGAGCCGAGATGAATGACCGCAGACGTGTTCGTGAGACACCATTATGTTCGATGGTGTGTGCGCGCCGCATACGCGTGCTGTCCCACTGGTGGGCGTACCCAAACAAAAAATAGGTTGCACCACTTCATTGCAATGTTTTGAAAGACGAAAGGGAATGGATGTCATAAATTTTGAGCGTGTGACGAACCACACGCTAACAATTTTGTCCCGTCTCGTCTCGTCAACGAAAATTTCATGTGCGTCACTTCATGTTTTCGTCATCAAATAACCTCGTTTAGCTCGTCATCATCTTGTCGTCATGAAAAAAAGGGGCGTTAACGACATATTTTCGTTATCGTCATCGTTGACGAAAACAACACTGGTGGGGTTGTTATCATTTATTTTCTTGTAATGTTTACCGTCAAGTGAAGATGGCGATCACCAATACCAGATATCAATATCAGGTGGATAGCGGCCCTTTTTCTTTTTTTCCATGTATAGCGTTATTGGGAAGTGTGCTGGTAACAGTCATCAATACTTACTAATATTTCCATTAAAATGTGACTTGTACAAGAATGTTAAGAAGCAGGGGTGGAAATAAGCGGTGTGCATGTGCACATGAGCACTGCAAATTGAATAATGCGCACCAGTTCAAGTCTGTCATTCTTAATCAATCAAATTTCATTTATATAGCCTATTTCATTCATATAAAAATGGAACTCAAAGTGCTGCGCAATAAAAACATCCAAAATGCAACATAAGAAGACCCCTTTCTCTTAACATGCACACTGATATATCTATAACTTAATGTACAAACAAAACACACACACACCAAAACCTGATAACTGTGTTAAAAAAGACATGGCGAGGCACAGAGAATCCATATGAGGAAAGGGTACCCAAGAGGCTGAGACAAGTAACAACCCAAGGTGGGGAGCGCCCCATCACAGAAACCCCTAGCCCAGATTGACCGGGTAGACCCTAATCATGATGAGGATGCCTCCGGTCCATCGGGCCGAAGAAGACCCCAGGAGGACGCACCCCCGTGAGAAGGCCAGCGACATCTCTCAGGGTAAAGGTTCCCTATGAGGAACCGTTGTAGCTTAAAATAAATAAATAAATAAATATAAACGCTCTAAAAAGTCAAAACAGCGCAAGAAGCTTAGAACTAAAAATACGGTATGATTGGATAATACGTACAGGCTGACGTACTGACTGCAACTGTGAGCAGGCTACAAACACAGCACCCAAATGCCTTGTTCCTTATCTCTGGTGACTTCAATCATTGTTCTCCATCCTCCTCTCTGCCTTCATTCACACAATATGTAACCTGCCACACCAGAGATAATAAAATGTTATACCTTTTCTATGCCAACACCAAGGAGGCGTACACATCACTGCCCCTCCCTCCGCTGGGCAAAGCTGACCACAACTTGGTTGCTCTCCTGCCTGTGTACAAACATCTGGTCCGCAGGCAGCCAGCTGTGACACGCACAGTTCAGAGATGGTCTGGAGAAGCCCTTAAAGGACTGTTTCAACATAACTGTGTGGGAGGTATTCAGCGAAGCCCACGGGGAGGACATTAATGGTCTAACAGACACAATTACAGACAATATTAATTTCTGCATGGAGAACACCATTCCCACCAGGACAGTAAGATGTTTCTCCAACAACAAACCCTGGATCACACCAGACATTATAGCTCTCCTGAAGGAGAAAAAGAGGGCTTTTGTGTCAGGCAACAAGGAGGAGCTGAAGAGAGTGCAACGTCAGCAGAGAAGGAGGATCAGAGAGGGGAAAAAGTCCTACAGGATGTGGATGGAGGAACAACTGCAGAAGAACAATGCCAGGGATGTCTGGAGGGGCCTAAAAACCATCTCAGGCCACGGACAACCAGGTAAGACCGAGAAGAGGGGGGCTTTCAGTGGGCAAATGAGTTGAACCTATTTTTCAATAGGTTTGATCAAATGCCTGCCCCTGCTCAGTCTCCCATGCTGCAGCCCCCACCAACCCCTCCTGCCTCTGCGAACGAGACCCTCTCTCCCTCTCACTCTCCTCTCACCCTCTCTCTCCTCTCCCCAGGCTCCATTTCCCAGCCACATCAGACAACCACCACTTCCTTCTGCTCAGCCTTGTTCCTCACAACATCTCAGGTGAAAAACCAGCTGAGGAAGATGAAGGCGAGGAAGGCAGCGGGTCTAGATGGGATCAGCTCCCAGCTCCTCAAATCCTGCGCAGACCAGCTGTGTGGAATCGTCCGGCACATGTTCAACCTGAGCCTTAAGATGGGCAGAGCCCCCCAGTTGTGGAAAACATCCTGCCTGGTTCCAGTGCCAAAGACCCCCCATCCGAAGGAGCTCAACAACTTCAGACCAGTGGCGCTGACGTCTCATCTGATGAAGACCCTGGAGAGACTGGTCCTCGTCCATCTGCGCCCCCTGGTGAGCTCTTCGATGGACCCACTCCAGTTCGCATACCAGCCTGGCATCAGTGTGGATGATGCCATCATCCACCTGCTCCACACACCACTCTCTCACCCGGAGAAGGCGGGGAGCACGGTGAGGATCATGTTCTTTGATTTCTCCAGTGCTTTCAACACCATCCAGCCCACCCTACTGGGAGACAAGATGGAGCAGGCGGGAGTGGCCCACCACCTCATCACATGGATCCACAACTACCTCACAAACCGGCCACAGTACGTGAGAACACAGGACTGCGTGTCTGACGTGCTCCTCTGCAGCACGGGAGCGCCGCAGAGAACTGTTCTGGCTCCCTTCCTGTTCACCCTCTACACCTCGAACTACAAATACAATTCCTCCACCTGTCACCTGCAGAAGTTCTCTGATGACTCTGCTACTGTCGGCCTCATCACTGACGGAGTCGATCGGGAGTAGAGAGGGGTTACTCAGGATTTTGTGGACTGGTGTCAGCAGAACCGCCTCCAAATCAACAGTGGAAAATCCAAAGAGCTGGTGGTGGATTTCTGCAAGCGTTGGCACTCTCCACCTGCACCAATAAATATCCAGGGAACAGACATTGAGAGGGTCTCAACTTGCAAGTACCTGGGTGTTCATCTGAACAATAAACTGGACTGGAGCGACAAAGGAAGGGTCAGAGCAAACTCTTCCTACTCAGGAGGCTGAGGTCCTTTGGCGTTCGGGGGACACTCCTCAGGCTCAAGCTGGGACAAAAAGAGACTGGACAAACTAGTGAGGAAGTTGTAAGATAAGCTGAAGATCATAATAACCTCAAGTAACCTTATATAATCAATTTGTGTATTTCTAATCATGTTTTTATACACTACTTGTATTAATAATTGCACATGCACACACACACCTACATTTTTGCTCTAGAGTTTAGTTTCTCTTTCCTTAAGTTTCGCGGCGCCTTAGACCACTCGGCCATCCTTATTTGTATAGCCCTTAATCACAGACAGTCTCAAAGGGCTTTACATAGCCACAATCGACATCCCCGATCTTAACCCCCAGCAGGGCAAGGAAAAACTCAAAAATTAGTGCAATTGTGCATTTATAGAATGCAATTCACACTACTACTGTGCTTTTTCCAATGCTGTACTTTAATATTGACCAATGCTGTATTTCGTTTACCATTACAGTATTCTTATCACTACAGTACTTTTATCACTGCAGTATTTTCTATCATTGCAGTATTTTTTTTTTTATCATTGCAGTATTTTTTCCATTACAGTAATTGTATCATTGCAATATTCTTATCAGTGCAGTATTTTCAATCATTCAGTATTTTTTTATCATTGCAGCGTTTTCATTTATTTCCCCTCTGTACCATGGACAGGCATTAGGAGTGTTTCCTTACACTTGTATATGTTGTGGGATGTATGTATATACAGGGGGATTTGTGTATATATGTATATACTGTGTATGCTGCTCATGTTATACATTAACGGCTACATTACGCCGCTGCCTCTGTGTGATTTATATCTTTGCTGCTGTCACACTGAAACTTTCCCCATTGTGAGACTATTAAAGGACATCTTTATCTTTTAATAAAATAAAAAAAAAAATAGTCCTAAATTGGGACTTCCGTTATCGAATTGAGAGGGATACCCTCCTAGTCAGAGAGATCCCGACGAGCTGTGAAAATTGTCCCTCAGTGAATTCAATCTACAGCGAATTAGACAAAGACGAGTTGTAGGGGGCAACAATGATGTCCAAAAAGAAGAAGAGGGATAAAAAGCCAACTGCAGAACAAGTTGAAGATGACGGAATGCAGCTAACAGATGAAGCCAACGATAGCTGCACCGGAGATAGCCGTGGGGCCACGCCCGTCACGGGCCATGATATCGAAGAAGGAGATGTGAATCTGTTTAAGGAGCTAAGATATGATGGCAAGGAAGTGAAAGAATTCCGGAGAGACACGAAAACGCAACTCCAAGACATCAGACGTTAGCTGGATAAAGCCAATGCGAGACTCTGCAAAGTTGAAACCAGGGTTGCTCGGCACCAAGACAAGTTACAATACTTTGACAAAGTACTCAACGGGATGGTGACAATGGAAGGAAAACCAAAGTCTAAAATGGTTGCTCTGGAGACTGAGGAATATAAGAGACTCCGGAAGTTGCGATATAAGGGATTCCAGAAGGTGCAGAGTCGGGATCGCAATCCATGATTTGCTTTGTAGATGAGATACTTAGAGCAAACTCCCGACAGACGGGATGAGAACTAGAATATATTTTTTTATTTGGACAATATAGTTAGATACAAATAATAATAAAAATAATAAAATAATAATTGGTATTTCATATTGGTCAACATCATTATATATTGAATTATTTATTTATTTTTCCCGTGGAACCCATGGAAATAAGTTAAAATTAGGTACATGGTAAAAAGCATGACTGGCCTGAATTAATATTTCTCCCCAAAATCTAGTAACCCATACATGGAAAAATTGACGAAGTTTGGTATAATATGTGGGTGTTATCAAATTTAAATCATTTTTCAGGGAGGTTTTATTAATTGCTGTTTCAATAAAATGAGATGAAAATCTATGAATAGAAATTAATGATGTTTCAGTTATGTCAGCAATGTGGAAAAATTAAAAAAAAAGCTTCTCAGTGGGATTGCTTCGGTTTTAATCGCTGTCCACTTGGGGCCGGCAGGGACAGAGGACATTTCTGGATGTGCTCCGCACAGGCCGATGACTGTCGGTCATTGACATCTACGACCACAATTTTGCTCAGGTAAGATGTTTCACGACCAACACCTTACAAAACGTTACTCCAGCAGTTGAAAATTGTTTTGTGTCGCTACATACGTGTTTACTGGTCATAAATTATTAACTTGTTAAATTTAATATACACTACACGAGCCGGGTAGCCTCCAAACCTCATCCACCTCTAACATTGTTCTGAGAGTTGAGGAAAGTTTAGATGCACTACACTACGGGTTTTAAGTTCTACTGTCCAGCACAGCCGCGACCCTCGTGTGGATAAGAGGTCCGGATAATGAATGACTCTTTTCGGAACAATAGCAGGTATGAGAAGCGTAGCGGTGGCGGAAATAGTGCCGTGAAAAAATGTTTTCAGCCTCACTTATTCAGTTTTGAAAATGGGTGGATGCTTTCGGGTGATGGCAACCAGTTATGTTGATTGTTAGGGATGTAACGATTGACCCAAGCTCGATTCGATTCGATTTTTGATTTTCAGTTCCCGATTTTGATTTGATATTTTATTTATTTATTTTTAAATTGCTGCCTCGCTTGTCTCTGCGCACTCGTGTGATGCTGCAGCGATCCACAAACGGAATACGTATTGATGTTTAACGCAAGCGTCTAAATGTTTCGTGCATTTTGAATGAAACAAAAAACTATACACTATGCGGAGTTGCACTATTATGAAACTACCTATAAATACTAAAAGAAATACTTAACATATTTCACATTTCTTGAGCACCAATCCATTTTTTTGATATAGAAGGAACTGAAATCATATGAATACCGTGCCAAAGAAAACTAAAATCATCACTTCACTTGATTTTTTATTTTGTTTTTATTTAACCTGAATACAAATCATTTTGTTTTGCTAATCTAGTATGTATAATATCATCTGCACATTCAAAATGTGCTGTGTGCCTAAAAAAATAGAGAGAGAGAGATAAAGAGAGAGAGGGGGGAGAGTGAGAGAGATAGAAATCTCGAGCATGATGCATATCGTGAAACTCGGAAAGAACATTGCTCAGCAAAACACAATTGTTTCCACATCCATATGTATTAACCATTTTTTTCATTATTTTAGCACTGTAAATATATAAATAATATATATAATGTATAATACTATATATACTGTAAGTATATTCTAAGGACCTAAGTATGTTATGTTTTATTGTTGGGTTTTGCCATCAATGGCTTGTGGTAAATGCGTCATGTTGTACTTTCGGTAGTGAAATTTCTGACTTCTTGAACGCAACACGCTGTGCGTGGTCACAAGTTAGCACTTGTGCTTTAGCTCTTTCGACTATGTTTTGATTTTTAATACGTACACGTGAGTTCGCTGACGAACGGCGCCACAATCCACTGTACATTATGTCGATATCAAATCAATTTTCGATGAATCTTTACATCCCTAGCGGATTGTGAACAGAATGCTGAGAAAGGCTAGTCAACGCCAGAGGCAAAACAGTACACATGTAAACTCGTTTGCCTTTTTGTTTAGCTACAGTAAATTATAGATTTCCTGATTTGTTTGATTTGATATTACCTCTATTGTTTTCTGCTAACCTTGAGGGTAGGGATCACCTACTAAGATATGATAAATAAACTGATATTTTTCAGACATACTCATGTGCCAGAATATTTACGTGTTTGCTAGTCACTATTTTCTCCTCATTTAGGTCACAATGCAAAGGCTTCATAAGTTATTGTCAATTACTGCTACAGGTAAAACCTATAGCACAGTATAGGCAATGAAAGTATAAGTTATGAAAGTACAATGATTTCCAACGGAGATTTTTGTAATCGGTCCCTTTCGTGACTCCCACCAAGACTTGGAGAGAGTGGAGGGGGCGTGGCCATATTCTTCATTAAAAAGTAGCCATTTTTCAAGTCGTCACTTATTTCCCAATTTCTCCAAAATGAATGGATAAAAAAAAAAGAAAATGACTAATTGCAGTTTCCCGATTAAGAAAATATAAACTCAGCTTGTTAGTGAAAAATGGCCATCACAAATGGATAATTCATTTAAAGAAAATATTGCCCTTTTAAATAAACTTAGTGAACCAATACGGAGCCCCAAGTAATGTGGCACTATCTGAATTGGAAGGACTAGTATTAAATTGAAGATGTTGTAATTTACTTCTAAATTATGCTTAATTTAAAGAAATTGGAAAAGCGGTTATGCTTTCAGTGGCTGGTCAAATAGACACAGGAGAATGACCATTGATTAAGTAGTTACAATAAGAAATAAGAAACAAATCCTATGGCGTGTCAAGTGGCCACAGGGGGGGGACCCAGTACATGTCATATACAGAAATGCTCACACTCCAGTACATGTCATTTAAAGAAATGCTCACACTAAATTTGTCACGAGGTCGAGCCCAACTAGGCCACCCTTCTTAAAGGGTTGCTCAATATAGGGGTTGCTCCTCACTTTAGCAATGCAAGATGGGTTTAGATAGCATCAGAAAATTTTTTTGATTTGCAAGAGCTGTCATTGGTTCTGGAGCCTTGGTCAAAGGAGAACACGCAAGGGACCAAGAAGAACAGGTCAATAAAAAAAACTAAATAAATAAATAGAGATTGAAATAAAAAAAATAATTTTCAGATGAAAAAATAATTAAATTAAAATCAAACTTAATTAGATTATCTAGGTATATTTTATTTTAATGTAGATTAGCATTACAGCATATTTATAATAAAATTTTAAAAATGGGAAAAATAATGAAATAATTCAAATCAAATCAAATGAACACAAATTGGACCATGCAAGACACAGCTTTGTTCATGAGGCAATGATGCCACCTCAATTTACTACAATTTATTTCCGCCTAACAGAGTTAAGTTTCCCCGGGCGGGTACCAAGTGCAGAGAAATGCTTCTCTTGCTGTTTATTGATGGCTTTTCGCTTGGCACGGTAAGCCAGGAAAGTGAGCATGTGAACTTTACAGGGCGAGATTTTTTAACTCAAAACACAGAAGCATGCATGCATTTATGCGATACAATAACTTTCTCGAGCACTGACGTCTCAGTGTCGATACAAACACAAAAAATGCTTGACGCATGTACATTCCGTGCAGAACTGCAACATATAGAATCCAGATGGCACAACTTTTGCAGCCTTATATGCTGGGAGGCTTGCCCACGGTCAATGGATATTCCCCCAGACTGTAAGGATTTTATATTTGGTTTTTTTGTCTGTTTGTTTTTTTCAATAAACTATTGATAGCCGTTTTGGGTGAAAAGTCAACATACATTTAACAAATTAAAAGAAAACAAAAAAATCGGCAAGTAAAAAAAATATTGAAAAAAAATTGTATCAGCTTTTGCCCGTCTGACTTTTTTTTTCTGGGCTGACAGTCAGCGTAGTTGAAATTATTTCTAGTTGCGCCGTGCAGAAAATGTGGCCAATGCGGACGCCACGTGGAGGGGCTTGGATAAACCAAGTTAAACACAGTTGGAGCCTCAGCCTCACTTTTGCCCCCTATAATTCACGATACGGTAGTGGTAGTGGTACTTGATGCCCACACGAATCCCCACCACACAATGACAATAAAGTCTTTCTATTCTATTTATTTTCAATCTTTATGTATGGCATTATATTTGCTGGTTATCAAGGTTTTCTATCAACAAGGTTGAGTTGAGAGTTGAGTCTCAAAATTTAAGTAGTATACACATGTACGAGGAGACTGAATGGCTCATTCAGGGTTCTTGAGTGTGTATGCAGTATCAGCGTTCATAGTCCAGGGATGACGGCTAGGAATGTGCTGATAGTTTTGAGTATTAAGAGTTTTAGTGGTTGAATTAATACTATGTTTTGAAATCAATGAATAATCATTTGAATAAAAATGATTTGAATATCAAAATAATTGTGATTTTTTTTCATAATCCGGAAGCTATTGTATAGAGTCAATTAGTTGATTGTGCATAACTAATTCAATATTTATTTCAATCAATAAAGACAAATTTAAAAAATATACACACATGCATATTTTACGTTTATGTTGTAGTTAGTACCGTGCTACTAAATAATAAACAAACAAACATGTAAGACTGAAAATTTCTTTGTAAGTGAGCAAAATTGAAATTCAGCAGGGATCAAACAACTACTTCCACCGCTGTATATTAATATAGACTGTTAGAAATGCATCTTACCTGTAACATGTTCATCCAGAACTACCTTTCCACCAGGTTTGAGTACTCTGGCCATCTCGGCCAGAGTCTCTGAGCTGTGGATAGAAAAGCTGTCCGACAGAAGGCAAGAGAGCACCCAGTCAAATGAGGATTCCGCATAGGAGGCTAAGGAGAAGTAGGTGAATGTTCAAGTTGTTCGTGACAAGACAATCAAGACAAAAGACGTGTCGTACTGTATATTATACTCACATAGCAGTAACATTTCCATGTTTTCCACTGAAACTCTGCCGTTGGCACCAACAATGGCACTAAGATCCTCTGCAAACTGTTTTAAGCTGGTAAGTGATGACGGCTGAGCCCAAACTAACAGCACCCGATCCCCCATTTTGACACCGAGGTCCGCCATGATCACCTGGAAGGTAGAGTTCCTTTAGATGAGTTTACACTAAAAATAAAAGCAGCAATAGGTTTTAAGTTAAAAAAAAAACTACAGTTTTTCTGACAAGGACCAAAGCAGTAACATCTAAATGTGTTTTTTACATTTTCTGCCCTGTTAATTTTAAATGAGGTCCTGTTTATTAATAAATAAATGGAAATTAAAACTTTTTTTAAAAATCCAATTCATTGAAGAATCCACAGATTAATCTGGTATTAAAATAATTGTTAGTGGCAGCCTGAGACCATATAATTTAATGTTCAATAAACGTTCAAAGACTACAATTTAGTTCAGTGGCCTTTTTGTTCAGATAAAGTATTGTGCTGTATGTATGTATGTATGTATGTACGTATGTACGTATGTATTTAACTATGTATCTATGAATGGCTGGATGCATGCATACATGTATGTGCATGATGGACATTATGTACAAGGCTAAATTGTTGTATATTAGCTTGGTTGTACATGCTTAGTTTTCTTGTGCTATTTTTTTTTTTCAAATAACTATGGCCCAAGTCTTTTTTTTGGCAGATAACGATATTTGGGAGAAAAAATGAAAAAAAATACAGAATACAGATTAACCCGTTGATTAGTTTAAAAAGTATATAATTAATAAAATACCCTTTTGTGTTCTCTGTTCATCCCAAAAGCGCATTTCCCCTTGAAATTACATGAAATTAATGGCAATTTTCTATTATATTTTTGATGTCTAAAACACACAATAAATTGTTTTTTTTTAAACCATGAAACACAATTAGTGGCCAGAAAAAGTCCCAATCAAAAACATGTACAACTTGTTTTAAAGGAATACAGTGAAGTGCAAATAATTCAATTTAATATAGAAGTGATTTACGTAATATGTAGGAATACCTACTGATTTTTTTCTCCATGAACAGCACTTTGTAGCAATGGTTGTTTTTAAAAGTGCTCTATAAATAAAATTGGGTTAAGAATTTGTCAAATATTGTCAAACAGTGCTGCCAAGATTAGTCAATTAATCACAACGACGTCAACCACCTAGTTCGTGGACAATTAATTTAAATAGTTGACAGGAAATTTATTTATTTCGTGGATTGTTTTTCTCTTGAAACTGCCTTGTCTCATGATTTTCTGGCTGGCTCCATATGCCTGTCTAGGGCGCACGTGTGACATTATGTTAATCCAGGCCATTCGCAATGTAAACAGAAGTTTTAGAAGAACTTAACATCCAAACCGCCCTTTCATGACAGCATGATGTGAATTCTCGATTGCCTAGCCAGTCTGAACACGTGGGACACAACGTATTGTTGAGAATACTACTCCAACCAAACACAACTGTCCGGTACAGGCCCAAATAACATCTCTAGCCCATTGCGAAACTTTGTACAGAGATCGATGGCTTTCACCTGAGGTGATCGGTAGATAGATGCTAACGCTAATGTGACCACCTTTTTATCAGGTCAATAATCTGCAAACTATTATCTTGTTATAAAAGCACATATGCGTCAACGGCTGTGAAATTACGCACAGTAGCAGCAGCTCAATGACTTTGGTGGCAACGTTCCCTCTATTTTAATATATATAAAGGGTTTCCCCCAGAAAACTGTCTGACTGGTGGTTAAGAAGCTCAAAAGCTGGAAATTCACCTTTGTCGGAAGAGGCGTGAAGGGCAGTAATACCATGTATGGTCGCGGCGTTCAAACAAACTCATCTACTGGAGTCGCAATTCAGGTCTGCGACATTAGTGTTGATCAGCAGGCGCTCTTATTTTTCACCCAATCAATCTAATTGTATGCTATTTTACATGCGTTGTGTAATTAAAAGCACGAAACCAGAGACCACAATAGCCACACACACTAGCACACCGTCTTCATGGCTTTCTTGCAATATAATTTTTATTTTATTTTTTTACTTTTACAATTTTTTTTATTTTTAAGAGTTGTATTGAGTCGACTGGCATTTGAACGAACTTATGGAACGCTCTCATTCCGCATGCGTCGATGGATGGGTTAGCTGCTTCTTCTTCGTTGGTTTAGATCAGACGTATTCAATTAAAAGTCACAGAGGTCCACAACTAAAATTTCTTCCAATTAAAAGGTCCGAACCAAAGTCCAACTTCCCTTAATGTCTAGCCTATGTTCACATATAGTTTCAATATTTAGTCATTTTCAACAGAGCGCACTTATATACTAAATATGTTCCCATTAAACACCTTTGCCAGTCAAACAAATATAAGGCGTTTATTTCACATTCAAGAAAATGTGGCTCCAGGAACTTAAGTTTGCCACTTCCAGAAAAAACTGTAAAATATCTCCTGCAGAAATATATCAAGTCCTAAGCATTGAGTTAACATATTTTTACCTTTTTTTCTTAAATCAAGGAGTTATCACCCTATGCTCATGAAAAACTAATTCAAAATGAGCTTTGACACCACCTTTTTTTTGAATATTTTTTTAACATCTCTTAATGAGAAAAATGAGTTTGTGACTGCCCTGCCAGTGACTTAATTCTGGGTTGCAACGGAATCAGGCCCATTGGGATTTGGTAGATTATTTCACACATCGGGGCTTTGTGTTTTCCTTTAAATAATTTTTGTGCAACCGTATTTAAGCACTCCTTCACAACTTCCCCATCACTGAATGTTTTTTTTATGTTTCCCGAAATTCCATGATACTTTTAGTGAACATTCGTTTGCATGCCGCTGGGCTGTAAACAAAAATGTAAACATCTGTTATGCTGCACTCGAAGTTCGATATTTTTGCGTGCGCTCACCTCAAACTTCAGCGGATAACTTTGCAAAAAAGGGCGGTGCTTTGTTTCGTAGTGGCGCTTCGAAATGTTGCAACGGTTTCGGAGCATATGATGCACACTGGTTTTGAATCGGCTGCAGCCAGAACGAAACTAAATTTCTCCGTCCATTCATTTAAAACAGACATGTCCAAAGTCCGGCCCGGGGGCCAAATGCGGCCCGGGGTCTAACTTAATCCGGCCCGCAGCCTCTGTAATAAAATTAATGCATTCTGGCCCGCACATATACAGTACTGAGTGCGCGCTCGTCCTAACTGCTGTTCTTAATTTACCCACTAGAGGCAGTATCACTACAAGGCATCAGCCCGGGTGACCTTTACCCCCAATTTATAAAATGGCGACAATAAACAAAAAAAGGAAAGTTGACTGCGAGGGTCGACGCTTCAAAGATGTGTGGAAATTGGACTATTTCTTCACAGAAATACGTAACAACTGTGTCTGTCTCATTTGCAAAGAGACCGTGGCTGTTTTTAAAGAGTTCAATGTCAAACGACATTACCAAACGAAACACGCTGACATGTATGACAATTTGACCGGGGAGGAACGCAGCAAGAAATTGGCGCAACTTGAAGCGGGTTTATTCTCACAGCAGCAGTATTTTGCAAGAGCCCGAGAGTCAAATGAGAATGCCACGAAAGCTAGCTACGAGGTAGCAACACTGATCGCGAAGCATTGCAAACCTTTCACCGAGGGTGAATTTATCAAAGACTGCATGATGACTATGGCGAAGAAAATATGTCCCGAGAAGCAGCAAGAGTTTGCCAAAGTTTGCCTGGCACGTAACACCGTAGCACGCAGGATTGAGGAAGTGTCGTCAGACATCAAAAGACAATTGGGGGTCCAAGGAAAGGAGTTTGATTTTTTTTCGCTGGCTTGCGACGAAAGCACAGACGCCTCGGACACTGCCCAGTTGCTTATTTTTTTGAGAGGAGTGGACAATGAAATGAACGTTACTGAAGAACTACTTGACCTGCAGAGCCTGAAAGCCCAAACGAGAGGAACAGACCTATTCTCTTCTGTTTGCGCTGCCGTGGATGACTTAAAACTCCCGTGGAATAAAATTTCTGGGATTATTACGGACGGCGCACCATCCATGGCTGGCGAACGAAGTGGATTAGCGACACTAATATGTAACAAAGTAAGTGAAGAAGGGGGTAGCGCTGTAAAACTCCATTGCATCATTCATCAGCAAGTTCTGTGTGCCAAACATCTCCAATACGAACATGTTATGAAACCGGTGATAAAGGTTATTAACTATATTCGCTCCAGAGCGCTATGCTACCGCCAGTTTCAACAGTTTCTCAGCGATGTTCATGCAGAATATGGAGATGTTGTCTATTTCACTGACGTGCGATGGCTTAGTCGGGGTTCTGCACTGTCGCGCTTCTACTCTCTTAAGCAGCAAATCTGTGAGTTTTTGGCTGAAAAGGGACAACCTATGCAAGAACTAAGTGACCCCATGTGGCTAGCTGATTTGGGTTTTCTAGTTGACATTACAAAGCACCTTAATGTCCTGAACACCAGTCTCCAGGAACCAGACGGAGTCATAAACCAACTATTTTCACACATCAAAGCCTTTGGAATCAAGCTCAAACTGTTTGAAAGACACCTGTCGCAGACCCAGCCCAATACTGCACATTTCTCAGCGCTGCAAGAAATCATAATCAGATTCCCAGAGAGCAATATCAGTGCACAAACGAAGAGGTACGCATCAGATATGAAATCTTTGGCTGAAGAGTTCACACAACGCTTTCGGGATTTTGCAGCTATTGAGAAGGACATCGCTCTTTTTTCATCACCTTTCTCCGTGGACACAGACAATGTTCCAGCCCATTTACAGCTGGAGCTCATTGAGTTGCAGTGTGACGCCGAGAGCCGTAGTCGGCACCAGCAACTTTCTCTTGCCAACTTTTACAGAGAGCTGGATAAAGGCAGGTTTCGAGAGATTCGAGAGTTTGCTAAGAAAATGTTGAGCTTGTTTGGGTCGACGTATTTGTGTGAAAAGACATTCTCTGTAATGAACTTAAATAAGAGTCGTCTGAGGACACGGCTCACAGACTCTCATCTGCGAGACATCTTGCGCATTAATACTTCTGCCTTTGAGCCAGACCTGGCCTTTGTGCTGCAGTCCAGATCTCAGTATCACCCGTCACATTAATGCAGGCAAGTCATTTGTCATTAAAATAACTGACTTAATTTTGTTTTGTTCAGTCACAAATTCAGGCAAGTTGTCGGTTTTCATTCCAGAATAAAATTTTCAATCAACATTTATATTTGATATGTCATATATATCAAATTAGTCCTGCACTTGTGGTAATCATTTCTGTTTTTCAAAAATTCTGTGGACATTGAACTCCCATGATGATAATATAATTCATGTTCATAATATAATTCATGTTCAAATATTATTTGCACTCAAGAGTATAATTACTTCTGTTTAAGAATAAAAAGCTAAGCAAATATTCAATTGCATGTGATGTTCATATTTAAAATGAACCAAAATACATGTTTGATGGTTTAAATGCAAATAAAAAAGCAAAATGTGAAACACAGAATCGCTTGCTAAAATGTGTTTGAATATATTGTTGTTTATGCAGTGAATGTCAGCCGAGGTCGGCCCGCCCCACATTTTGCAACTTCAAATCCGGCCCGCTTTGCAAAAAGTTTGGACATCCCTGATTTAAAACAACACGCATCAACCTTGCTAACTTTTTAGCAAGGCATCCTGTCAGCAGCACTCACTTCCGGTCTGCTGCGCAATTAGCAGTGGATCGTAAACAAAAGATTTGATTGGCTCAAATCAGTGACGCCTTTTCCGTATTAACTACAATTGCAGCGCCAACGTTTACGAATGCGCCCTGAAAAAAATTCATCATAGATGGGTCATGGGTCCGGTCCGAACCATCCCGCGGTCCGCCATTTGGTGATGCCTGCTCTATGACAACAGATATGACAAAACAATATTACAATGCTTGCCCACTTCCTTCAATGAAATAGACAGGATGATGTGCAAATAAAACAGTCCCTGCTCATTAAGAATGGGCGTCATTAAGATGTGAAGCATGTGGTCATAAAAAAAAAAAAAAAAAGGTCTCTTTCATGACTAAATTTAAGCTTGTATCTCACTGAGCTGCAAGGAGCACTTTTTTGTCAGGGTTCCTAAAAAGGTTTCAAACTGTTTTTCTTGTATTTGTTTATTGAATATGAATGTTCAAATTTTCTTTACGGCAACAAAACCTGTTCGCAACGATTAAAGCTGATGGCGAATGTGTCGGGAATTATTTTGCAACTGTTTGCGAACTAAAACGCACTCTGACGGAGAGTTACCATTTGGGCCACGTGCAAACACTCGCCAACCTTCGGAGCAGAGCTATTCATAAGCAATGGGTCAATTTAATAACCTAATGCTAATTTGAGCAGATAAAAAAAATCATTAATATATATAAAACAATAACCAGCGTAAATTAGTAGATTTCCACAAGCGAACCATATTGTCCGAATCCTTACAAGGGGAACTAACTATCCTGGTTTACCACCAGTTAGCCATTCACTGCTTTATTTTTTTGTGCTGAGTCATGTCACTTAAAATGTGACTCAACTTTGTTTTGACAAAGTATTATTCGCAAAACGACCGGTGGTGGTGACCGCAAGTCAAATTCATATAGCTAATGTACTTACAAATCCAAACATACCCTATCCAGTAATTCAGTAACTGGTGAGTAAAATAATTTAAACAGATGAGTTGACAAACAGTAAGGTACCTTGGTTTGTTATTATCCTCCACGTAAAACAACAAAGTTGAAACACTGCACGATCTGCGTGCATGTGTGTGTCGGTTGCCAACGAAATAGCTCTTCAACTCGGCTCTTTGAATAAAACGACGACAGCCGGTGTCGGTACTAGATGAGTTCGGGGTCCTTCGGTGCTGAGCGCGCCTGCTGATGACGTCAAATTACAACCACGTATTTTAAAAACATATTTCTTTGCCTCTGTGTTTTTCCCCCTTGCTGGAATATTAGCATATTTTGATTCGCTAAATAAAAAAAATACACTGAAAAACACTTGCTACACTGTCACGTTGGCGCGGCAGTAAATTGCGCCTATTCCCCAAGAAAGCCCCTGCTGCCACAGCAATGGAACGTTTACGTTTCTCCTGGCGAACATGCAACACTGTCGTGATTCACTGAAGCTGGGAGATTGTATGAATATGATGTCTGTATATCGTGTGCACTATTTCTTGATAAAACATTTCCATGTTTTCCCTCCCACCCTTAACCAGTCTGATTCACAAAGCAATGGAACTTATTAACGTGACGTGATAGGCACGTAGGAAAAAAGGATGATCTCGCAAAAGTAGCAGTGAATGTGCCTTATTTTTAATTATTATTTAGTAATCTGCAACATATAAACACAACAAACATGGGTGACAAACGGAGTCAAAGAAATATATAACAAAAACATATTTTAACAAGTGACGTCATCAGCATGCGCGAAGGTCTGACCATATTAGGCCGAAATTTTTTATTGAAATCAGAAGGTATTTCAAAGCGAGTCTACCCAAGTTATTTACTTAATATCACTCCACAAATTATCAAAAAGACAAATTCAATAATATATCAATTCATTTGGTGCAACAAAATACACTATACTTAAAAGTCGCAACTCGTAAAAGAATATAATAAAGGAGGTTGGGGGTTTTGAGTTTCTTTTAAAATGTGATTTTGAAGTATCTAAATTGCCAGTGAAATCATCTGATTACCACAAACAAGTGTTACACTTTTGGAAGATGGTATTTACACACAGTTTTTACACCACATGGCTTCACCCTGTGGAACAACGGAGTAATTAGTCTAACAAGAAATCTATATTTATTAGAAAATGGTACGAAAAATAAACCATATTTATTACAGATATATTAGACAATGAAGGCCAATTTCTGAGTCTGGGAAAAGTTTAGAGAAAATTTAATATTACAAGTTCCAAGAGAGAAGACACTAAAGTTTGTAATGCTGTTCCCACTGCTTTATTATAAACATGGTTCAACATTATCTACTTTACCCGAAAAGACAGATCGTGTTACCTAGCATTCAACTAAATCACATTTCCTTCATGACAAAAAAAATTAATATTAAAAATGTTAAGATTTTTTTTAATTAAACTATTTCATGATTTTGAAAGAAATGCTAAAATGTAGAACAATGAAAGTAAGACTACAAAGAATCCTTCTTGAAATGGCCAATATTTCAGAAAAAAATTTAAAATTCCACATGGTCACTGCAGCAATGTTGAGAAAGCGATTCGGGTTTGAGATGGAGCCATTTGGCTTTTGTTCTCGAGATGAGGAACAATGGAACACCTTTTTTCTCCTGTTATAAGACAAAGTCTTTTTGGAATGACGTTATTAGCTGGATGCACACTAAAATGGATAAATCAGCTGATAAAGACGAGACACCATCATGCGACACTCTGAAGAAGACGAAAGACTCGCCGAAACATGCCAGGTAACAAAACAACCTAAAACGATATTGTCTGCTATGAATGAATCAGTCAAAATATATTTAAAATTGATAAAGTACCACAACTAAATTTGGACCAAATTGTTAATGGTACAATCGAACTAATAAAAATACTTAAGCTTTGCAACATTGTAAGAATTATGGGTGAATACCGCATACATAAATGTAAATGGCAAAATAGAACACCATTCCTTAATTTGTTGTTAATTCAATTACTGTCACATTGTGCTTTATTGACACTCTTGAAGGACTTGAATATGGACTTGCAGAAGATATGTGACTATGTCTCAAATTATTTATGTTTGGAAATATTATACATGAAGAACACTGATTGTAAATGGATTTTTATGACATTGAAACTGCCTTGCTGTTCTATTCGGTTAATTTTTTTCTTCGTTGTTCTTGTTTTATTTTCTTGACTGGAATTTCAACGGACTTAATGCACAAACACAAATGTTTTGTGTTTTCTCTCATTGAGAGTTTTCTTATATAAAATTGTGTCATTACAATTCTTCATCATTTTATCATTTCAGTATTTTTTTTATCATTGCAGCATTTTTATTTATTTCCCCTCTGTACCATGGACAGACATTAAGAGTGTTTCCTTACACTTGTATATGTTGTCGGATGTAAGTGTGTATATACGTGGGGATTTGTGTAGATACGTATATACTGTGTATATTCGCATGCTTTTTATGTATGTCTGCTGCTAATGTTATACATTAACAGCTCCATTACGCCGCCGCCTCTGCGTGATCTATAGCTTTGCTGCTATTACACTGAAAATTTCCTCACTGTGGGACAATTAAAGGACATCTTTATATTTATCTTAAAGGCTAATGATCAATGAAAAATAAAAAAAAATTAAAAAGCCAAACCAGAATTCATTGCAGAATTTACCAAATTAGTGGTAAAACAAAATGAAAACATCTGGTTGAA